>NC_142063.1:94059131-94299131 GCF_059756535.1 Pantherophis guttatus | reverse complement strand
AAAAGATTAGCGATGACTGGTGATAATGGTGATCCCATTGGTGCACCTTCTACTTGTTTATATCTCTGTCCTCTGTGTATGAAATATGTATTGGATAAACAATGTTCTGTTAAGTTTGTGATATGTTTTGGTAGTTGATATTTGTTTTTAATTGATGACAGGGCTTCTTTGACAGGTATTTGTGTGAATAGTGATACAACATCAAAGCTTACAAGAAGGTCACTTTCTTTTATGTGTTGCTTTTTTATTATTTGTATGAAATGGTATGAGTTCTGTACATATGAAGCAGCAGATTCTGCGTAAGGTTGAAGATGTTTTGCTAAATATCTGGCTAGATTTTGTAAAGGTGAGCCTATGGAACTTACTATGGGTCTGAGAGGTATTCCATCTTTGTGTATTTTTGGGAGGCCATACAGTTTTGGGCATTTTGATGATTTTTCTCTGGGAATAATTTTTTGTTGGATTTCTTTACTTATAGTACTTGATTTTATCTTTATCTTCGTGGTTTTTTCTAGATATGTTGTTGGGTCTGTGTTTATGGGATTATATGTGGCGTCTTGAAGTAAGTCAGACAGTTTCTTTTTATAGTCCACTGTGTTCATTACTACTGTTGCATTGCCTTTATCTGCTGGTAATATCATTATGCTATTATCGTTTTTTAAAACTTGCAGTGCTTTTTGTTCTTCTTTTGATAAGTTGCTTTTAGGTGGTTTACTAGTACATAGAATGTTGGTGACGTCATGCCTGACTTTATCAGCATCGTCAGCACTGAGTTTCTTTAGGCTGGTTTCAACTTCGCAAAAAAAACCCTTACATATATATATATATATATATATATATATATATATATATCCTGAAATAGTTTCACATGTCTCATTTTCAAACAAAGAGATGAAGAAAAAACAACAACTGTGAGTTGTTCTAATTTTAACCTACCAAAATTTATAATAAAAATGAACAGAAAAACCTTAATCT
This sequence comes from Pantherophis guttatus, assembly GCF_059756535.1. Lineage (NCBI taxonomy): Eukaryota > Metazoa > Chordata > Lepidosauria > Squamata > Colubridae > Pantherophis > Pantherophis guttatus. The sequence continues at coordinate 94,298,156 of NC_142063.1, read as the reverse complement.
TCACTACAATATGAAGTTTCTGGTTGATACCTCCCAAAATACTGCAAAAGAGGGAGACACTTAAGAATTGTCTTTAGTTCTTTTCTCTACCTGCACAGTAAAGCTGCCAATAGTAGTGGCTCGTTTAAATCGTCTTTCTTGTTGTTGAGACATCATGAACAGTGGTGCCAAACGTTGCTCCATGAGTCTTGCAAAACTTTGGTTATTCACCCCCAGCAATGTAATGTCAACTCCCAGTAAAACTACAAAAATAGAAGGAAAATACATACTGCAGCAGTGAGTTAAAGATATATAAACATATACGCTTAAAAAAATGTTTTTCTTTCAACACTTTCAAGTGTTGTGTGTCTGTTTTTTTATGTACAATATTCAATCCAGCATAGGGCCTGTACATGTGTACAAGTACTGTGTGACCTTTAATTGGTTGTTAAAATATATCTTAATCCTACAACATATTTGTAAAATGTTTTTATTGAAAAATGGCTTGGAAGCACATTCCACAAATCCTATTGTGGACATTAGCTTCTACCATTTTATAGCTGTTCTTATTATTATTGTCAGGGTTCCAAGTAACACCCCCAACGAAAGAAGACTCTGAGGCTAGAAGTTCCTCAAACGTTCCATTTTATTAGAGATGTCATATTGGCACATCTGGGAAAACCCAAATCTGAAAGCTTCCAGGTTTTTCCCACCCAAAAGAAAGTCCAAGTCACATGTCCATCACATGGTCCAATCAATGCACCGTCCCAACTGGAGATGCTTCCCAGTCACACTACTCCAGGTGCAGGGCAGGATGTCCTTGACTCTCAGAGAAAAGAATGTTATTATGGCTAGATATCTCCCCAACTCCATACAATCCCCCCTCCCAGTTTCCCACAGCACTAAATGTGGCAGCCCTGAAGATCCAAAGTAAAAGATGGCTTCCAGGACTGACAATTAGAAGCTTATATACAATACTTTTTCACTTGTGCTCTAAAGGGTTAAATAGTTGTTTTATTAGCATCGTTTTACTTTGATTATTGTTAAATATATGTTTTAAATATTGATTCCCATGTGGCGACCGCCCTTATAAATTATGAACAGATGACAATTACAATTTTAAAAAAAATGAATTGCCATGTTAAAAATGATCATAAAAATATGGACAAAATGTTCTCATGGGTAATCACAATTGTTAAAGGTCACCGTGAAATAATTTATTATTTATTTATATGTTTATTTATTTGAATTTATATACCGCCCTTCTCCCGAAGGACTCAGGGCGGTATACAGCCAGAATAAGAACACACAAATAGAAAATTTAATAACAATTTAAAATATATATTAAACCTTATGGCTCATAACTAATTAAAAACCCATTTTTTGAACCTCAAGAATTAAAAATTAAAAATTAAAGATTAAAAGATAAAAAGAATTAGAATTAGGCCAGCCCGGCTTGTTGGAACAAAAGGGTCTTGAGGGCACAGCGGAAGGTGCGTAGGTCCGGGATCCTCCGAATCTCTGGGGGCAATTCGTTCCAGAGGGCAGGTGCCCCCACAGAGAAGGCTCTCCCCCTGCGGGTCACCAGTCGACATTGCCTGACCGACGACACCCGGAGGAGACCCTCTCTGTGGGAGCGTACTGGCCGGTGGGAGGTTATTGGTAGCAGAAGGCGGTCTCATAGGTATCCAGGTCCTAAGCCATGGAGCGCTCTAAAGATGTTAACCAACACCTTGAATCACACCCGGAAGACCACTGGAAGCCAGTGCAACTCACGCAGGATAGGTGTTACATGGGAGCGCCACGTCGCCCCCACAATCACCTGCGCGGCCGCATTCTGCACCAGTTGGAGCCTCCGGGTGCTCTTCAAGGGGAGCCCCATGTAGAGAGCGTTACAGTAGTCCAGGCGGGAAGTGACGAGAGCGTGAGTGACCGTGCGCAAGGAGTCCCGATCCAGAAAGGGACGCAATTGGCGAATCAGGCGAACCTGAAAAAAGGCCCCCCTGGCCACAGCCGTCAGATGTTCTTCCAAGGACAGCCGTGCATCCAGGAGGATGCCCAAGTTGCGGACCCTCTCCGTGGGGGCCAAAGACTCACCCCCAATAGTCAGCGATGGCATCAGCCGACTATATTGGGACACCGGGAGCCACAGCCACTCGGTCTTGGAGGGGTTGAGTCTGAGCCTGTTCCTCCCCATTCAGATCCGCATGGCCTCCAGGTACCAGGACATCAAATAAAAAACAGTACCTGCACACATGTACATTTTCTATGCTATATTGAATATTGTACATTAAAAAAAAAACCACACAACACTTGAAAGTGCCAAAAGAGAAAAAAAAAACTCTAAAAGACCAGAGAAACAGAGTTGTAGCTTATTTATTGAGAAATGGAGAACAGGGGTTCCATTAGATTTACACTGGGAATCACAGAAACACAAGAAATATTTGACTCTCCAAGAAATGACTGGTTTCTACTTATGTTGCAGCCCAAACAAATTGGAAGTAATCAACTACATAACAAAGTATTTGTTTCAATTCAGGAGATAAATGTTCTCTGTGGAAGTAATTTAAACCAAAGCACAGCTGTACAAAACCTGCAGATTTAGAAAGTTCCACATTTCTCCACAAAACTGCAACATGAATGAATTGTGCCGAAGCACAATTGCATTACAGAAAAAAATATTGTTCCATATTCTTACTTTCTTAAGCAGAGAAAATATGCAACTTGCATAGTTAACCATCCATACTGAGAATGTTCATGTTTTCTTAACTACTGTGTTCTCGGATTTAGCAAAAACAAAATCCCACTTGTATTTTTCCAAGAATGTGTCCCTTAGACAAAATGGATTTTCTCAGGAAATTAATCTCACTGGTAGAGTTGTTTGGTATGTAGGGGGCAGATTGTTGAAAAAGGAGTGCTAGCAGGGGAAAATCAACCCTTCTCATATGCATGCTGAGAGGAACAGTTTAAGTATGTTGCTATGAGACAGCCAGATGTATATATGGCCAATATGTATTTATAAATCAACACTTTGTATACCTTGTTATTTTTGTTAAGGTTCTGAAACTTGTAAACCTTGGGCATATTATTTTTGGATATGAAATTCATAGTTTTTTTTTCAAAACTTATTCAGTAAATGAATAAGGCAATAATTTGCAGAAGTCTCAGACTATTTAATACTTTACGAAGACACCAAAAAATGGCAGATATCGCACTCATTTTAACAATGTCAACCTCACAATGTCAAGGTTCTCTCATTAGGAAAATTCTGTTTTTTTAAAAAAACTCTTTACCTGTAATCACCCAGTAATCTCTAGTTGTTTCTGAAGTATCGAGATTTGGATATTCCAGTGCTTTAAAATAAAACAGGAAACAAAGCAATAAAACACTCAACTAGTTTCACATTTTCCAAATTGTCTTTTTTTCTTGTGCTGTGCCAAAAATTTATTCTGCAAAATGTCAGTTTTGTTTTCTTACCAGGAATCCCTGCACGCAAATATTCCTTATTACTAAATGTCTCAATAAACTCCAGAATCAGATCGTCAAGCTCACATACAAAAGGAAAATCACACAAATCATCTATACTTTCCAAATACGTCTTATAGGTTACATTATAAATTGTGCACCGGAGAAAATATATGAGTTGGTGTTCTTTGGAAATCAAGCCCCACAAAAGCAACTGAAAACAAGGAAGGGGGGAAAGTATATTTCCCCAAACCAGAAGCAACAGGGCTACATCTATAAATTTAGGCACAAGTTAGGATTAGTAAAATTTGCCATAGTACATTCATTGAGATCTTGTCTCTATGAAGTTGTGAGAGTTCCTGGAGCTGAGGGAGCAATTAGTTCTTGAATTAATAGTGATTAAAATCAACCTCTCGAGACAGCAATTGTTCATTTCTTCTTTTTTTCTCCCTTCCAATTTCTTCTAGGTTACTAATAACACTCACTGAGTTATTCTATACAAAAAAAACAAAACAAAAACCTAAATAAATTCTTTCTTTTGAAAGAAGTATTTCTTTCTTAATTGTATGCCTTCTTCTTGCCAGGTCAAACTATTTAAGGAACAGGACTGCCACAACACTCTTCTCTGGAAAATGAGTGAACAAGAGGGTACTCTGGAGAACAATGGCTGAGGATTTGTGAAAACAAGATTTGAAGATCCCCTTCTAGATTGCAATAAGGGGTCCCAAGGTACTACTTCATGTGCCTTCATGAACCCCATTAGTCGTTTTAATATTCCAGATTGACAACTACAAATTATGTATACACGTTCAAGGTTATTTTACTCAAACTCCAGAATATATTCTTTTCACAATAGAGTTATTTATTTCTCCCATATAGTATTCCACCTTTTTTATATATAATTCAAGGTGGCAAATTTGATATTCTTGCCTATTTTCCACACATGATTTGTAAATACCTCTTGAAAAGTCATTATAAAACTAGTCAGAAGAATGCTCATACAGACCAGAATTCTCCCTTCCAGGCAGGTCACCTAGAGAAGGTCTATTAAAAGTCACCCTCCTCGCAAGGTATATGAGGTACAGCCACTCTTTGTTTAGTGGTTACCTCATTTAACAACTGTTCTCAAATACAAAGGTAGATTAAAAAATATATTTTCTGATCTTTGCACAACTTTAGGACCAAATTTTGTGTGCATAACTATCAAAACCTTCACTGTGAAATGTTAGCAAACTTAGGGAAGCACTATATTGCACAGAAAAGCAGCTTCAGGAAGAAACAGTCTGCTTAAGCAATCTCTATATACCCTGCGAGGGGCAAAAAGAAAGGGGGGGGGGAGGAAATATGTCAGGCATAGGTCACTGTGGGAGACAATATTGAATGGGGCAGCAACAACCAGGGATCTTTACAGCATTTCTCTCTCTCCCTCAGAGGTGTATGTTCACTTAGCAACTATTTTGCTTAATAATATTTTTCTTTTGATTTAAGGAATGGATTGCAGTCACTAAACAAGGGGACAATATTTAGACTAAGCAACAGGCCTCCTCTGCAGCAGCTCCAGTTTCAAAACTCTCTGTATGAAGCTTCATGTAGCCCACTGCTTGTCAATATTCTATGAAGAAATTAAAATTGTATTGTTCCTTTGATGAGCTTTCATCCCTGACTGACTGAATGAGAGCATCTACCTTGGGGTATGATTTATTCTGTGGTTGCTCTAAACCACAAAGAGCCCTTCAAGATTGGGGGCAGATTATAATACACAAACAACATGCAATAAGTAACTATTTTCCAAATTGGTACTACCCACATGTTTTGGCAAACTGGATTGGTTAAAGCTGATGTGCACAGTCAACAGACCCATAATTGTATGTAACAATACATATCCATACAGATAATATGTCTAAAATAAATGCTAATTCATTCATTAATACATTAATGCAACATTAACAGCATTTTAATTTAAAGACAGGTATACTGATGTGCCAACATTCACATATGTCATGTAAGAAGAAACATATTTTTCTGAGCAATCAATTATCAAACGTAAATTTCATTGCAGCAATTTTATTCTATTTATGACTTTTTAAATCATGTATGAAGGAGATTTTACAGCCTAAAGGGAAATGACAGTATGAAAATGCTCCGTGCCTTTACCAATAAATTAAAATTATGCAGTAGCAAATTAATAAGCTCTTTCTAGATTGATATTTACAGAAGAGAAATCATGAACCTTGTATGCTCTTCAGATTTATGAGACAACATAGCAAAAAAGCAAAAAAAAAAGTAATTATGTGAAAGAACAGGAGGGGACTGCAATATAATGAAAAGAAGATTCTTCCTCAGTGCCAAGTTTAAGATAAAACCCTTCTTGGTGTATATAATGTTGAAAGAGTAAGAAAATTTTGTTCCATCAACAAATAAACAGAAATGGATCCAACTCAGAGTTTATTAGAATATACATATTGTCTTTTAAATCTATTGTTCAATGTTTATAAAAATTTGGTTGCCGGCAAAGTTACTGAGTAATCATTTCATGACCTGATAACATACTTTGGAAACCAGTCTGGGGAACTGGTACTACTTAATTTTATTAAGTCCCTTCAGTATTTCTTTTCAGATGCATTTTAAATACAGGTTTTCCCCATATTCCCTTTTAAGGAAAGATGGTTGGCAAAGTAAACTAATTAGTTATCTGAAGCAAACTAAATCAATGGTTCTTAAATACTAAATATTTCCAAATAGCCTATCAGTTATTAGTAAATATGTTCCTGAGCTAAACTCACAGTGACTTTTTGATTCTGTCCATGTCCATGTCATGGCAGCATATGAAAATGAATTGCTTCTTTCCCCAGAATACCTTTTTAACAATCTAGCCTGCAACTCTACTATTTGTTGTTATTATTTGAGGGACAAATGAAGTCCTACCCTCTTTAGCTTTATGGGATTAGCCAAGACCGGCAAGGGGTTATCACCTCCTGAAATCTCATTTAATATGAATGATTACCAAATATTAGGGCAATGTGAAGAACATGGATGTTTGATCCAGGATGAATGACTGTTATCTTTTGGGCCAACTTCAGATAGATGCCTTGGTAAATTTTCTACGAGTTGATTACAACAGGGGTCCCTTTTTGATTCCACGGATGGGTGGCAGTGTGCACAACCTAATTCCCACGCATTAACAAATGAAGTTTTACATGCTCGCCCATCATTCTGGTGGCCCGGATCCCAACAGGTTCAGGATCCCTGGATTACAATAACAGTTCCAAAGAGAGGGTTTTGAAACTTTAATTTTACCTTTTTATTATTGTTGCTGTTGTTGTTGTTAACTATTTGGTCATTAATATAGTATATGGATGACAGGCTAATAACTTGCAAATAGATTTAGTAGTTTAAAAATTGGGGGGGGCTGTTTCACAAGGGGTGAGAAACTAATATTGTTGTAATATATTAATCTGTATTCAACTAGGGAGGATAATATGTGTATATAGGTTAGGTTTTTTTCCCAATGCATTTTAATGTTTTGTTTGTGTTTTCTTCTTTTTTTAAAAAATAAACTTTTGAAGTTTTTTGAATTTGTATTTTAACTTTTTTTTAAATAAAATAAAAATAGAACAATAAAATAGGGAGTAATATAAAGAAGACTTACCTTCAGCAATAGTTAATGGTGGGAAAGTAAGATAGAATCCCACCAATTCTGCTGAAAGCTGATTAAGAAGGTTGCTTGAAACTGTGCCATTTAAGACTGTACTTTCATTTCTCACCACATAAAACAGAGTGACAGCCTGAGACACATTTGATGTGTTCAGGATCTGAAAAAATAAAACAATTGCAATAGGGAGAGAGTGGATAAATTCATTTTGATTTATTGTTCTTTCCATGTATTATTATATTAGTGCAAAGATCAAGGGTAAATGTTAATCATGCTATTACTGTAAAAGACACATGCGCCCATGTATTTTTACTCTTTAGATAGACAATCCAACCAACCCAACAGGCAGTAGAAAAGAATATTTCTATTTCACAAACAAAAACTCATCTTGGAAGAACATTTTTAATATCAATAATGATGGGCCATTTGGATGTATCCTTAATGATGGGCCATTTGCCTGTATATATGAAAGAAAATGGTAACATTTCTGTTGTTATGTTTAATTCTGCTCCATTTTTAAATTTTAAGAGCTGAGCATTCAAAACATTCAAATCTCATTTGTTCTTATAGCTTTTCCCACCCATCTAATCTGCAGGGCTATCAACTATACAAATTATAACCAATTTTATACTATGGAAACTAGAATTGGGGGAAAATGGGAGAGGGAACAAGCAGGAGAAGCAAAAATGGCATGTTCCATGCACAGGGGAGACAATATTTCATTCAGGTTTCTTCCATTAAAACAAATAGGGAGTGGAGGAAGTTCAAATGGGAAATGTGTCTTGTCTTCATGGTAATGCCATTTTCAACAGAGTAATGTTATGCCCACAAAGTTTACCACATGCTTTCAATGCATATTATGCAAGTCTAATTGCACAGACCTGCAGCAAACATCTGGGGCAGACAAGACTGCCATCCTTTCTTGATGCTCAAAGAAGAAGCAAAAGAGCACACATAACTCTTCCTCGTCTCTATTAGTTTAAAAAGAGCCCCCAAAAATATGCTGTGCATCATGCATGAATTGAAGGAACCAAACAAATTCTTGCTTACAGGCACATTCTAAATGTAAGAAAACTCAAACAGATTTAATACAATGAGATAAAGATCTCATCTATGATAGGAAGATGATATTACAAGATTCTGTACTGATGAAGGACAAAAATATCATAAGGGAGGGAATATACAGGTATCAGGTCCAATCACTCCTATCACTCTTGTTCATTGCTGGCTTCTTGTTCTTTGTTCTATCTGCTTTGAGGGTATATTGCTCTAAGAACCATTAAATTATATTTTATAAGGAACATATTTATATGATACTAAAAGGTGTTAAAAGTTCAAACCGATAATAATATAGATCAGTTGGTTCATATAAAAATTATTCAAATGCCAAATGAATTATTTCTTATTCTGAATTCAGATTTTTTTTCATAAAGCAATTACTATATATGATTCATACTCTTTCTACACAAAGTAAACAGTTCACTTCTGCCAGTCAAGCTTATCAAGCCAAATTTTTGACACTTCTTTCCTTTGGCATGTCCCTGTAGATTTCTGGCATGACTAGTCAACTAGAAAGGATCCTATCAAACTTTATTTTGATTTTTACCACTCAGTATATAAAATATGACTCCATATCTGGAAGTGAGTATATAATTAACTGAATGTAAAACTTGGAAAAATGTTTGAAATGATTATTGAATTCTGCCATTGCTCCGTTTAGTAACACATACTAAATTATGATGGTACATATCTTTTAGTTAGTTATAGCTTTGAAAAGATTCCAATATCCACAAAATAAAAGTAACTGGTTTAGTTTTACAGCATCTCAGAAATGCAGCCTGTAAGTTTTAGCACTATATTCTTAAATAATATTTCAATAATAACTACAAATAAGGGGCTAAGATCCATTATTCATACAGTTTAACTGCTTTTAAATGTGGAACCGGACTGTATTCACTTTAATTAGTGCCCTCTGTTTTGTGAACTGGCCAGTTAACACAATTCAATTGGTTTTGCAGATACTGAACAGGATTTTGGTCCTTATGTTTTATTTGTAATTTTATAGACAGATCAGTTTGAGATGAATCTTGTCGTTGCTAATTACTGTGCATGAGAGCCCTACAACAGCTAGCTAACTCATTCATTCATTCATTCATCTCCTTCCACTTATGACTGTATGACTATAACTTTGTTGCTTGTATCCTTACAATTTATATTGATATTGACTGTTTCCTGATTGCTTATTTGTACCCTATGACTATCATTAAGTGTTGTACCTTATGATTCTTGATGAACGTATCTTTTCTTTTATGTACACTGAGAGCATATGCACCAAGACAAATTCCTTGTGTGTCAATCACACTTGGCCAATAAAAAATTCTATTCTATTCTATTTTAAAATATTTATATAGCCACCCATCTTGTAGAACACAACCCTGGGAGGCTAAAATAAACACGAACAAAAGAAAACCAAGAAAAACCAGGCATCCAATCCATCATCAACACTCATTCATGCAATCTGCTTAGCAGATAAATAATTGCAGAGAGGATAAATAAATTTCCTCATTTCTGAATCTTTTTTTAATACAAAGTCCAGCTCAAAATCTCAAATTCTGCTTGTCAGAGCAGACCCACACAGTATTCCTTGATATCCACCAACAGTGGATCTCTTGGCTCCAAAGAAAGTGGCATATTGAACGGAAAAGTGTGAGAGATGTATAGAAATCAAATACAATTTTGTAAGAATAGCTGCCCTTGTATGTGTTTATATAAACATGGAAGTAAGATTCCATACATATATGCAATGGTTAAGGTGTTAGACGAGGAATAGGGAGACCTAAAGTCTAGTCCACTCTCAGTCATGAAATCTCACTGGGGTAACTTTGGGCTGCTCATACTCTCTCAGACCAAAATAGGAAGAAAGAACATTATGGATACTGCTTTGAGCTCCTGTACAAAAAAAAAAAAGAGGGCAGGATATAAACCTATTAAATAAATGAATAATGATAAATGGATGATAATAAAATAAATGAATAATACATTACAAGTGTCATCATATGAATCATGAATTTTCTCTTAATAAATGGTAATAATAAAATATATTTATATTGGCCTTCCAATTATACTGATAACAATATGATACAAATAAGACCTGCAAAGAATCTTCATCTGTTTTATGTAGTAATAATTTGATAAAGTTTAGAATTTTTACCTGAACATTTAATTTGCTAGTGGTATTCAAGATCTTCCTCTCAGCATCTTGAAATGCCCTCTGCAATCTTTGTTCCATTGTCTGAACAAATCTGCATGACTGTATGTTGTCTGATTCATCCACAAACTGTAATTCTAGATGAACAAGAGCCATTGCATTTAGTGAATATATATTCTCTGCCTTGTTAAAACTTGCAACTCTACACATATCTTGAAGAACAAAGTCTCTTCAAGTCAAACTTACTGTCAAGCTTCCAAGTAATATGTCCCCTGAAAAAATGTCCAAGGCATCCATTTTCCATTAAAGCCTTTTTATTAGGATTACTTTATCCTGATGACGATCAGGTAGTCTTCTTGCAACAGTACTAAAGTGGTTGGCCATTTCTTTCTTCTAGGATGATTTTTACTGCCCTACCTAGCCTGATATTTCATGGAGCTCTCCCAGCTATACTCAGCTCCAAGGTCAGCCACATTCACACTAATCAGGATTAAGCCCACTGAATTCAAAACTTACTTCTAAATAAACGGAACAAAATTCACTGCACAAGATTTCATACTATGGCATTAAAACGGATCATTAAATATATAGTACAAGTATATCTTGCTTAAGAACCATTTGTTCAGTGACTGAAATTATGGCAGTGCTGAATAAATGTTACTTATGGCCAGTCCTCAAAATCCTGGCCACAGCAGCACCCCCCACAATCACACGATCATGGTCCAGGTACTCAGGTGCCCAGTTTGTGATTACAAAGTCACAGGAAGCTATGTCACATAATCACTATTTGCAAACTTCCCTGCTGGCTCTCCACAAGCAAAGTCAATGGGGAAGCCAGCAGAGAAGGTCACAAGTTCCTCTCACTTTTTGTCCACCCTGCAATACTCCCCATCAGCCCACAGCCTCTGCCAGTTCTCCTTCAGCTTCCCCTGACTTGCACACAGCCTATGCCAGCCCTCTCACAACTTGCATGCAACCTGTACCAGCCATCCCCCACAGCACCTCCACGCTCCTTACCTGAGACTCCTGCCTCTCCCTGCTTAATGACTTGTATGCCTTGAAGTTACAATGGCAACCAGGGCTGCCTGGGATTGCTGTCACTATGTGATGTGGTCATGTAATATCACACTTTATAACCACATCTCTTAGCGATAGCAATTCCACTCCCAATGGTGGTCGTAACCTGAGGACTAGCTTAGTAACGCTAGTAGTATGAAGCATTATGTTTCTATTTCAAGTAAATCAATTCCAATCCAACCAATTATGATAGATACAATCAGTACTGTTGTTTGGATTTTTTCCCTCCTTCCTCTTTAACTCTTTTGCTTTCTGTGTCACGTTTTTAGATGATAAATGTAGAAAAGACACTTTTAATAGTGGTATTTGTTAACCATTCTGTGAACCTTTTTGAAGAGTGTTAAAAGCTTTTTTAAAGAGCAGGAAAATAGTGTGATACAGTTAAAGGAATAACAAAAATCAAATGTTGTTGTAACACATATAAAAAGTGTGCTTTGTTGCTTCAGACCTAGTAGTTTAAAACAAATTGAAGCAATTCTATTAGCTAAATCATTGTTACAATTAAAATAGCTAATTTTATCTAATTAAATGCCACTCTCTTAATTTTCAAGGGGCAGATTGACCCAATTGTTTTCAAATACTATCTGACAGAAGGACAAGCCTTAAACAGGGAAGGGAGGAATACCCACTTCTAATACATTTTGATTACTGGAGCACAGTGTCTTTGGGACCAAGTTTAGTTCCCCACTCCAATTTAGAAGAACCTTAGGTGTACAAAGACCTTTTTATTTCCTGTTCTAACACTGAAATTTGTAGCTGTACTAACAGATATAACCCTATTACCTCTGAGACTGTACATTAGAGAAAATTTACCTGTTTTCAGCTGAAAATGATAAGCTGGCAATGGGTTCCATGGTAAGGCTAAGACAGCAACAGAATGAAGATTTGGCACATGTTTCCTAATATCTAAAGTGGCATTAGTAACACCATAAGCAATTAGCATTTCAATAACCACAGCAGGTATGAAAACGAGTCTGTCCTGAGTAACATAGTAACCAATTGTCACATTGTTTGATTGCTCCAGAATTTCTATCTGAAAAATAAAAAAGATAAATATGCATTTCATATTCCTCACAATTAAGGAGTTTTGATTCAGATCACTAAGAGAACTGTATGACTCTTCTGTTCAAGGAACTAAAAAGATTAAACTGTTAATCTCAAAGAAATGATCAAGACAAAATTGCCCTTTCAATAAAATTATAAATAATTAAAAATGTTTTGTTAGATTAACAGACTCACTGAAGAATGAGCATAAAGTGAAAAGCACTTGGCCTTAGGTGACCTGACTTACTTCAAATGGATTATTCTCTTTGTTGATTAATTTAGTATTCATTAGTCTTATATTACTTTACTAAACTCTACAGTTACAGTGTCTTGGAAAAATGCAAGTTGTTATAACAAAATACATATGGTAAGTTTCTTGGTTCTATGTTATACTATATGCAAATATCAATTAAGAGCTTGCCTTACATGACACTGGAACATTGGAATGGAATACTAACTATGCATTTTACAAATCCATACAGACCATTATTCTTTTGGAATAAAGGAAAAACAGCAATGGAAAGGATACTAAAGTTGTAAAAACCAAAATATTATGCAAACCAGAGAACAGCTTAATAACAGTAATAGCTCGCTCTCTATTGTATCTCCTTAAATATTCTGGAAGTAAATTTGGTATGCTGTTTCCTTTTTTCAGATAGATCTATTGGCTCTCCTACAAATTAACTGACCTTAACTGAATAATAGAGTTAGAAGGAACCTTGGAGGTTTTCTAGTCCAACTCCATGTTCAAGCAGGAGACCCTACACCATTTCAGACAAATAACAGTCCAATCTCTTCTTAAAAGTGAATAATAGAAGTCCCATTCCACTGGAATGAGTTGCATGTTCCATTCCGGACACTGCATTTTCAATCGGAGATTCCTCGTTGCAAAATGCCCAGACTTTTCAATCTTAATGATCAAAGCTCCTTCTCTGTTCTGCCTAAAATCAAGGAAATATATTCTAAAAGAAACTGGTAAATAAAAATAGTTTGCTTTCATATTTGTAATTCGCAACAATTCTGCCAATTCTATACATTTTCACAAAGATGTTAAAAAGAACCCTTAGCTTGTGTCCTTAATCTGATTATAAAACAGACACCAAACTTGCTTACTTGTGCATTGACATTTTGATTGAAAGCTTGACGCAATGCCAGGGTGAGACCTTTAGTGACATTTTGTTTCAAGGAGCCACTCAGCAGCAGTCTTCTTGTATTCAGAAACAATACTAGAATGTAAAGATGCGTATTTATTTACAAGTATCCTTCGTTCACTTTCTCTATATTTTTTTCCAAATCACAAGGCCTGGCCATATAGTTTACAAACAAACTGAATTCTGCAAGGGAATTTACATTCAGTACTGAAAACTTGAACTCAAGTAAAAATTATTATTTACAATCAAAGATCATTAATTGTTAATCTTCTAAGCCAACAATGTCATCATAATCATAATTAAATAATTAGAAATCCTTATTGATAAAACGTTTCTTAGAGCAATATTTCTGCCCTAGAAGAGTCTGCAGCTTCTCATGAAGTTTCCTAATTTGTTACTCTCCTTATTTTGGCCCTTTAATAAAATTGGCTTTTATACGTGATTCCAATTTTGTAATTGTTCTGGATCCATTTCATCAAATGCTCTCATGAATAGCATATCTGGTGGTGTGACCTCAGAACAACCTCTCCTATCCTGGAACTCCCCAAATGTACTGCAACTCTCAGAAATCTAGGAGCCAGCTTGAGAAAGACTGCCTTGGAGGAAGAAGAGGACAATACAGGGGAATTAAGCAGATCTTGATATTGCCAGCACCTTAGAAAATGCCATTTGTGGAATCCGGAGGTTCAGGAAATCAATGTTCCCTAGCTGGTCCCATCCTTTATCTCCAGGCATAGATTATCCACAGGAACAGAGGTAATAGTATGTTCAAACAGAAGCCTAGAATCAAAGACACAATTTCCCATCTAGAAACACAATGTTCCCAATTCCCAAATCCTACCCATAATCATGGGAAGGCATGCTTCTCATACAGTTCAAATTAGGATCTTCCTAATAAGCTTATACATTAGGAAGGTATAAAACTTCTGGCAAGATCAGAACCAAACAGAGTAAAGTTAAGAGGACAGATGAAAACTGCTCCTTGAAGAAGGAGATCTCAAGCCACCAGCAATACATGGGTGGGGAAATAATAAATATTGAATTTATTAACAATAGGGTTTATATTTTATACTGAGCAATTGCTGAAACCCATTCTTAACTGCTTCTATAATTCTTGTAATACCTTACTTATTAAAGACCTGTGTCTTTGAATCCTTATCAATATGATTCCAAGTCTAGTGTCAGCTAAAAGAAAGTTGATGGTTGGAATGAGGAAGTAACATCAGCTATAAAGGTCTTAAGTTTGATGAACAAACCAGCACATTATCCCATGTATGTTTGTAAAATCTTTGCTGGACAGTTCCCTTTCTATCTTATACAATTGGGAAACATGCGGCATCATGTGGAGTGCAAAACTGCTAAAACCTGAAAGGAGTTTCCTGCTATTTCGAGGTGAGAAAGTAAAGAAAATTGTAAGGAAATCTTTATAACAAGAATATCAGGATTAGAAAAAGATCTCCCCAAACCTAGCCCTTCCAATGTGTATAATATGGATTTACCCTATCTGAAATCCTTGGTGTCAAACTTTGTCCCTTAACCATCAAATAGTGCCCATCTATGTAATACACCAAGATTCTCAATCTACTGGATCAGAAGTCCCCAACCCCCAGTTCACGGACTAGCACTAGTCCGCAGCATACCAGAAACTGGTGCGTGCAAACAAGCAATGCCCCATCCATGGGATGCTGGCAGCCCGTGAAATGACGACTCCTCTGGTCCATGGAAAAAACTCTCTCCAAGGAACCAGTCCCTGGTGCCCAAAAGGTTGGGGGCCACTGTACTAGATAATTCTTGGCCTTGAGATTAAGCAGACTTTTCAGCCATTCAGCATTAATGGAAGCACCACTAGTTTTAGAACTGTGCTATAAGAACTTTGAGCTAGGCTGTGTAAAAAAAAAGATTTAAAAAATACTATCTATCCACCTAGCTATCCTTTTCAGTTACTATGCTAATTTTAAAAAAACCCTGAAATTAATTATTATACTTTCATAATCAAAATCAATATCTAGCATCCAAATGTACACATATTCATACCTGTCTTAACAAGCAGGTTTCTGGACAGCTGGCATTCCAGAGGGAGAACTGTTGTCACATTAACAAAAGCTGATTCAGTAGCAGCAACAGAAGCATTTTCAGCAGATGTAGGGAGAAGTCTAGATGTTTTCGCTGATGCTGTAATAGATGTCAAAGCTGCTGTCATTGTTAATGGGTATGCAGTTGATGTTTTACTGATGTCTGGGCTTGTGGATTTCTTGGTGTCAAGTAATGTTTCAGTTTGTCTTGGTGCATGTGTTGTGGGCACTGAAGCTGTACTAAATTTCTCAATTGGGGATGAACTAGTGATATATTCAGGTATTATAGAACCATCCCTTGATACAACTGGAAAATTTGCATGTATTACTACTGGGCTTAAAGTTGGTGCCATTTTTGTGACAGTGTTATTTTTTGCTAATGTTGACTTTAACGTGCTTAATGCCATCACAGATGGTGAATTGTCAGTGCTCAGTGAGAACAAGGATGAAGTCAGCATTGGTGATGTTGGAGCTGATTTTCCTGTAACTGGTGTTGCTTCTGAAGTTGCTAGAGATGATAATACACCAGGAGACACAGACGGTAACACTGTAATGACAGAATGAGTAAAGTTGGTTGTTGGCAACAAAGAAGTTAGTTGCGTTTGTGATGCATGGGTAGAAGTTATGATAGCTGCAAAAGTGGTATGTGTTTGCAATGGAGTGATTGTGGTGATCTCATTATGTATTTTAACTGTACCTTGGGCATTATTTTTATTATTTGTATGCAACATTCTAGTAGTTAATGCTGTAGATGGTTGGCTCAATTGATTATGTGTTTTTGAATTAAAGTTATTTACAAAGTCTGTTGTTTTTCTTACGATCGAATATTCTTCAGTAACATTTAATGTTGGCACTGAGCTTACAATTGATTTAGGGGGAGCTTTTTTATTACTAATTGTACTAACTTCATTATTTACTGGAAGAGTTAATTTAGTAATGAACTGAGAAGCCGCTGAAAATGGAAGTGAGGTGTAAAACCTGTTTGTTGAGGCAAACAACTTTTCAGAGTTACTTGTCTGAGGTTCGGGTGTCATGTGCAATTTGTCAGTAGACAGCCATGAATGAGAATGAGTTGACAAAGTTGTAGAAAATGTATCCAGATTAGATGTTTGAGTGTTAGTAGCTGTGAAATCTTTAGATGTAGAATAGGACTGCTTTTGATAACCTGAAATGAAATTAGTATTCCCAACTGTGAAATTTTCCAGAAAACTTTGAGATGCATATATTTTTCGTTTTGATTGTAATAATGGCATTTCTGTGATCTGTGACAAGGTACTTTGGTTTTGAAAAGAAGGTGAATATGATGTTTCTATGGAAGATAACGGTATGTTAAATTCCGAGAAACTTTTAGACTTCATTTTAGTGAAAGGTACAATTGAAACTTGCCAAGCAGATGTTACAGTTATATTAATGGGTGCTACTGAAGAACTGGAAGGTTTGTTCTTTACATAACTTGTTGATTGTTTCCAGACAGGAATCTTTGAATATATTCTTTCTAAAGCTGTGTGACTTGCAATATCTTTTGTGGTTAGGAATATCTGGGTTGTCTTCTTTCCTGAAGACGCACTGCCATCAGAAGTGGACTGCCTATCTCTATTGCCCCAGTGAGGAACTAAAGCTTTATTTAACATATCTAACTTGCTTTCTGAAGTGGCATCAGTAAGGCCCTTGGGAAATGTTGCTGGGGTTCTCAAATGATCGTCTGATGAAATAACTGAGACCAAATCATACACGTCTGAAGTTGTCACAGCAGTTTTGTAAGTTGTGTCAGCCATATGTGAATGTTCATCAGCAGAATTATTTAAAAGTGGCTGAGATAAATGTTTTGAATGTGAGCCTAAAGTTGTGAATACTACTGAATTTTTCTCTTCTTTTGTTAAACTAAGATTTGGGTTTTGTTTTTTAGATTCTATTGGCTTTAGCTTCATAGAATCATTAACTGGAGTTATAGATGTGACAGTAGAACGAGGTTTCAGAAGCTCTCTAAAAGAAGTTGGCAAAGAAACTGGAAAAGTTGTAAAGGTTGTTCTTTCTTGTGAAAAAACATTCGGAAGCATTTCTTGCCAAGGTGCTTGTCTGCTGACCGGAATTGTTAAAGGAAACTTTGTGGACGGTGTCTCCCAAAACCAGTATGGAGGGATATTATTTGCACCAAGAACTGTGAACACTGTAGAATCCTTTGTGAAAGACTGTTGTTGCAATAATTTCTCCACAGAAAAATTAGGAGGCCATATAGTAGCTTCATAATTTCTATCAGGAGTATCTTTTTTAAAAACCCAGGTTAATTCTGTGATGGGAGAATTTGTTAAGTTAGTCTCTAAAACAAAGTTAGGATTTGAGGTTGAAACAGTAGAATGAGCTGCAATGTAGGATGGCCAATTAGTCCTCATAATTAAGGAAGGAATCTCATCTGTTGAATAGGAGGTGGGAATAGTTGCCAATGTTGGTATTTGAACTATTGCATTATCTTTTATTGTTTCTGAATTAACTACAGTTTGCACTGTTGAGGAAGACGTATTAGTCAAATGAGAAAGCCTTTGACTTTCAGGAGATATTAATGCTCTTTCTCCTGTAGATTTTGATATTATCATAGAGGACAGACCAGTAATGGTTTCTGATAATGAAGACAGAGCACCTGAGGTATGTAGAGCTGATGCAAAAATCCATGGAATTGTTTTCCTGCTTTTAAGAATTGGGTATGATGTGGTTACAAACATGCTGCTTTTTTTCAGAGATGATGTGATATCCATTGCTTTACTTGTGAATGGTGGGGCAAAAGATGCTTTATGAATTAATTCAGAAAAAGAATTATTTTTTCTAAAACTCAGTGCAGCTTTCTGAGTAGGTAGTACATCAAAAACCTCACTGGGTATTAATGCACGGAAAGCAAATGGATGCCATTTCCTATCTCTTGGATATATATATATCTTGGCTTTTTCTATGGGATGCTTATTAATCAATTCAAAATTATAACTAGAGGAGGAGGTAGCGACCCAAGATTCATTGCCAACCTTTCTGGATAACACATATTTTGTTGTGCTCAGTGAATTACCTGATTTTTTATTTGAGTTAGATTTAGCTGTGTTTGTGCTGAGTAAATGTTTCACATTTATGGACGAGGGCATTTTGGTAGATGACACAGACGACTTGGAAACAACAATGATAGGTGTATCCTTTATCAAAGACAAAGGGGATGATAATGGAAAGTTTGGAAATATGTTTGATCTTAATTTGATTTCACTTGAAATGGAAGATGTTGTACATGGAATTATCTGAAATGACAAAGTAGTAGCTGGATGTGTCACTGATGATGATGTAGACAATGCAGGGGGCACACTAATTTGAGGCAAACCTGATACAATAGTCATTTCATCAGCTTCCTGAGGCTTCGTTGGTGATTCAGTTGATACCTCAGAAGGTTCCTGCGATGCACTGTTGCCACTGCCTTGATAGAGAGTTGGTAAAAGCCTAGTTTGGTCCATAGTTCTGGTTCGAGTTCCTGCTAATGTACTTTTTATTATCTGAAGCAAATTAGCATTCTCCAAGGCTTGCCTCATTGAAATATCACCCACTGAGGAAGACTCAAGTTCTTTAGAAGGCCATGTTGGTGATAATACAGCTCTCCAGTTAGTAAAAGGTTCTGAAGAGGGAGCAACATTTATCCGTTGTTGCTCAGCACCTGAAAGATAATACATTTGTAATGAAAACCTATCAAACTTCTATTAAAACAGAACACATTCATTTGAATTTCTTTAGAACGGGATTGCACCCATCTCCAGCTCTCTTTCAGATAGAACAGTTAATTTGAGATCACATGGGAGCACAGACTGGTCAAGGATGGATTATACTGGCATAAAAATCCAGTTTCCTGGATTCATCAGCATCTAGTCATGTCACAAATAGAACATAGTTGTGTTCTGACCCAGCCTTAGCAAGTACATAGTGATAAGACATTTACTCATGAGTAAAACAAGCCCATTTTTATAACAGGGCAGTAACAGTCTTTTATTTACATAGATAAACAAAAAATCAAACATAATTAGTCCCAACACACCTAAGTTTAGCCAAGAAATCCAAATTGCTTGCTGTATACTAGAAACGAATGGATGTCTGTGACAACCACCCAGACTCCCAACCCCCCCCTTATTTATTTCCCAGCCACGGAAGGGCTGCCTGTCGTCTGTGTCTGCCTCTTCCTGAATGCCAGCTTATTGTTTTCTTTTGCTCTCCTCTCTTTTCCTCTCTGGGCATAAGTGCATCTAGGATGGGCCCCATATGTTACTCCCCCTCACTCAGCTTAGGCCCCGAAGACAGATGTTTCTCCACCTGGGGGAGGACAGAAGGCCTCGGCTCTGCCTCTGTCTCTGATGCTGTTTTCTTATCAGAGCCTTCCAAAGGCTCCAAAGCTGGCCCAGGCTCTCCCTCCACCTCCTCCTCGTCTGACTCTGCAGCTAGCTGGCAGCTGACGGGCCACAACAAGTTGGAAACAAGAGGCTCAAAGAATATCCGCAAGAGGTAGATAAAATGATATGGTAAATAGTCCTATTCCTCAGGGAAAACAGATTCTCCTCATAGATTAGAGAAAGTTCCTGGGATAAATAATAATAATAAAGTTCTGGGCAACAGTTTCATTGATACTGGTAAATGTACAAAAAGGTAAAATGTATGATAGCGAGGATAAATTACAGGTGAATATAAGTGCAGTTAACATGCCTAAAAGGCCTATGACTGCCAACCCTGTTATCAGTTACATAAACTACAAAGACTTGACCAGGCTGCACTTGAAAAATTCCCAATGTTGTTATCAACTACAGTATGCCAACATATTAAGAAAGTTGGAATCAGAAGCCAACAAATGAAAGAAATGCTGACAAGTATATATTGGTGACTTGGCAATCAATGCTGCATAGGAATATTGTCAGCCTTGGCTGGGTTCCTTCACAGAGCAGCTGTAGGTGTTACCTTGCCAGCAGTAATTATGTATATAATTACATCCAGGAAAAGAAAGCAAGAAAATATAGGAAACAAAACGAGAGAAAGGAAAATAAAGGTTAAAATGTTCCAATAATTCTTTGTATATGTAGATATGTAAGGGCATGTATATACATATGTACATAGAAAGATACATGCATACTCACACGAACACAAAAATGCAAAACTGGGGCAGTCATTTTCAATTACAATAAGTAAATTGTACTTTACCGTATATCAGCAATGGTTAGACAAAATTGTACTCATACCTGCACAAATCATTTTTTAATACGAAGATCAACAAAGCTAATCATAATATAGTTGATATGACGTTAATTCAATTTTTCAGAAATATTTAAAAACTGTGATATATGTGTGTGTGTGTGTGTGTGTGTGTGTGTGTGTGTGTGTGTGTGGTGTTGGTTTCCTATTAAATATCATCCAATACAGCTACCACCTTATCTCAGGTGTTATGTTACATCATCAATGCGGTATATTACCTACACCATAGTATTTCTGCAACAAGGAAGAAAATAAAAGGGGATGTAGCAGGAAGCGGCATGGCCCAAGTACAAAATATTGAAACAAACTGGGAATTTTTTTAACAAAATTGAAGTACAGAAATAAGTGGAGAAATACAGAATAGACAGTAATGCAAAATGTTGCCAATGTAATCAAAACTTTGCATGGAAAGTACACGTTTCAATAGATGACTCAAGTGAATTAATAGAAACCATATTTCTTGTTCAACAGATAGTTTAAAAGATAGCTAACTAGATTAGCGAAGATAATGGAATTTGCAGAAATATTAAATTAATTTCTTTGCTTAGATAAAAAAAATATATATTTATAACTACCTGAATACCCATGCTCCGCTACGAAACTATGAAATCAGGCTTAATAAATCGACACTTACAGCTTGAAAATTTGTAAAAAAAAAGGTCAAAATAGGATATAAATCTTCAAGGCCCGTCAAACGTCCAGGGTATGCCATACCTTTTCTAAACGATGGATAGGAGATGGGCAGAAGTTGGGCAAGACAAGTTCTTGAGCCCGATGAAAAACGGTGTTAACTTGGGAACGAAGGTGGGATCAAGTCGGAGGATGACCTTGTCCAGGTGAAAAACACAGAAGTCTTGACGAATGGAAAGGGCTGCCAGTTCAGAAATGCATCGGGCAGACATGATTGCATCAAGAAATGTCATTTTGAAGAAAAGAAACTTAAGAGTGAGGTCACGGAGAGGTTCAAAGGGAGCCCTGGTCAGTGCGGTTAACACCTTGTTGAGGTGTTTCCAAGTAGGAAAACGGTGGATAACTGGTGGGCATAGGTTAGTGGCCCCTCTGAGAAATTTACGGATTAAGGGATCCCTGGTGACGGACGTCAACGAATCACATGCCAATATTGAGGATATGGCAGCAGTCTGCCGTCTCAGGGTGGAAGGGGAAAGACCTGCATCAAACCCCTTCTGCAAAAAACCAATAATGTGAGCGACAGAAGCCGATGTGGGAACTAGGTTCCGTTTCCTGCACCAGATAGAAAAGGTGCGCCATGTGGCCTCGTAAATGCAATTAGTCGAGGTGTGCTGAGCGGCCTGGATGGTCCGGATGGCCCTAGGTGGAATATTGGCCCTGGCTAGGAGACCGTCAGTCTCCAGACGGTCAATTGTAACCACTGGGACTCTGGATGAACTAGAGTTCCTTGAAGGAAAGAGATCCTGTCGTTGGGAATTCGCCAAGGATGTGCCGCTGAGAGGGAGACCAAATCCGCAAACCAAGGCCGTTGAGGCCAATGCAGGGCAAGAAGGATCAATTCCACTCTCTCCTCAAGTTTCTGGAGTACTTTGGCAATGAGAGGGAGGGGAGGGGAGGCGTACAGAAGGAGGCCTTGAGGCCAAGGGGCAAGTAGGGCATCCACCGCCTCCGCTCCGGGAGTCGGGAACCTGGAAAAAAGTGTGGTATCTGGTGATTGGCGTGAGAGGCAAAGAGGTCCACTCCTGGAAGGCCGAACTGGGAAGTAAGTTCCGTGAAGAGCCGAGGGTGAGGGCTGTATTCTGCTTGGTCCTCCAGGTGGTGACTGAGGGAATCAGCTTGAACATTCGACTTCCCTGAGATGTGAGATGCTCTCAAGGAGGCTAGATGTTTCTCCACCCAAAGACCCAGGCGAAGGGCCTCCTGCAAGAGGGCCCTCGAGCGAGTGCTTCCCTGCCTGTTGACATGAGATTTGGCAGAAACATTGTCTGTCAGCATGAGCACATGCTGACCGCTGATTAGGTGGTGGAACTGAAGCAAAGCTAAATAAATTGCCCGTAGTTCTAGCCAGTTGATGTTGACTAGCCTTTCCTGCTTCGACCAGAGGCCCTGGGCCATATGGGAATCCAAATGTGCCCCCCAACCCAAGAGGCTGGCATCTGTGGTGAGAACTAAGCAGTGAAGTTCTCGGAACCGACTGCCTTTGGAGATTGCAGGTGAGGTCCACCACCTCAGGGAATCTAGGACCTCAGTGGGGAGAGTAACCCTCGCTAGGGAGGTGCTCTTTCAGGCTCTTTGGAAGGGAAGAAGGAACCACTGCAACTGTCTGCCAAATGAAAACACCATTTTGCCCAAAAGGTGGGAGAGAGTTAGTAGAGGGATCGAACGGTCCCTGAAGAAACGGAGGGCCAGGTCAGCTAGACTGGTTTGGCAGTCTAGGGACAGTGAAACTTCAGATGTGGTGTTATCTATTAGAGCCCCCAAGTGCTGAATACAGGTGGAAGGAGTAAAAAAACTCTTGGGCCAGTTTATGAGGAACCCTTGAGCCTGCAGCTCCTGAAGAGTGGTGCGGATATCCTGATGAGCTAGGGATTCAGATTTAGAAAGGATGAGAATATCATTCAAATAAAAGAGGATTCTAATGGGCAAGGCTCGAATATGGGCAATGATGGCCGCCATAAGTTTAGTAAACACCCTGGGAGCCGAGGAGAGCCCAAACGGCAGGGCTTTGTACTGATAATGGTGTCCCGCATAATAAATCCAGAGAAATTTACGGTGGACGGGAAGGATGGGGACATGGAGATAGGCCTCTGTTAGGTCAACTGACGAAAGAAAATCCCCCTCCTGAATGGATTCTAAAACCGTTTGAAGGGAGTGCATTTTGAACCGGCGGTAAATAATATACCGGTTCAAGGCCTTAAGATCTAGCATTGCCCTCCAGCCCCCCGAGGATTTAGGCACTAAAAACAGGCGAGAATAGAACCCCTGCCTGCGCTAACCAGGAGGCACCGATTCAATGGCCTTGATCTCCAATAAATGGCTAATTGCTGCGGCCATGTGTCTGCAGTATGAAAGATCACGAGACAAGGGGCATGAGACAAAAACCCTCGGGGAATTGGATTGAAACTCTAGAGCTAGACCAGCTCTGATGGTATTCCTCACTCAGACATCGGAAGTAGTGGAGTCCCAGAGGTTGGAGTAAAACAAGAGGCATCCTCCAACATGGGAATCCGGTGGCATCCTATCTAGACCTATGGAGGGGGCGACCCCTACCTCCCCGGAAGAACTTCTTGGGAAAGTAGCGGTAACCTTGTCTGACCTGGCTGCCCTGGTGCTGAGCTCCTCTGGTTGGGAATGCATGAGATGATCGGTGTTGAAAAAATCCGCTGTCCATGGGATGAAAGGACTGGGAGCAAAAATAAGGTTGCTGCCGAAATTCAGTTCTTCGAGAAACAGAGGGTAAGACTTTCTGGCAATCCCTGATTTCAACTAGAATGGGGTCAAGAGAGGAACCAAAGAGCTTATCCCCTGAATAAGGAGAGGAAGCCAAACGCCATTTATTTCTGGTGTCGGCTTGCCAATGCCGAAGCCAGATGAGTCTCCTTGAGGTAACTGAGGAACCTATAGATTTGGCCGCAAATTTGGTGGCATTGAGAATGGCGTCTGCTGAAAATTCAACAGCTGCTAAAACCTTATTAATGTTTTGGTGAGACCGTGAATCAGAAGCAGGAATTCTCTCCTGCAGTTGTTTCAACCACAATATAGAAACTCTGTTAAAAAATGAGGCTGCCGAAGCAGCTCTTACCAACCAGGCGGTGGCCTGATGGCCTTTGATCAGAGTCCTTTCAGCTCTCTTGTCTTCTGGCCATAACGACTCATCTGGAGGTCCCGCCAGGTGAGTAGCCGAAGAGAGCATGACTACAGGATCATCCACTGTGGGAACCTGTAGCAAGTCAGAGAATTCTGCAGCCAAATTATTAAAAAGTTTATCCTGGGCATTTGGAAGAGGACCCGAACCAGGAGATGCCCACTGATGTCGCACCATGTCTGAAAACAATTTTGGAGCAGATAAGGTTTCAATACGAACAGTCTGTTCTGAGAAAAGAGAAGAAGATGGATCAACCTCAGCCAAGGCTAACTTCTGTCCAGAAGAAGAAGACATCATCTTAGTTGAAGATAGAGCTTTAAACAACAATGATCAAAAAAGTTGAGGCCTAAAAAGACTTATAAAAGAGGGTTGGTCTGGCTCAAGGCCTTCATTATCAGACCATTCCTGATCCAAGGGCATGTCCTCTCCAGATACTGAAATCTGACTCACTGAAGCAGGGGGTTCAGGCCTTTCTTGATGTCCTCCAGATTCATCCACATGATGTGAACGACTGACCTGACTTACATAG
This sequence comes from Pantherophis guttatus, assembly GCF_059756535.1. NCBI lineage: Eukaryota > Metazoa > Chordata > Lepidosauria > Squamata > Colubridae > Pantherophis > Pantherophis guttatus. Next base: position 94,272,891 of record NC_142063.1, on the reverse strand, counting down.
TCGGAAACCTCTGACACAGATCTCTGTTGGAGACCTTGGGTTATTCCTTGGCGAATGGCCTCTGATATCAAGGAGGCTAAGGCAGACATGATTACAGGAGGCGGTGGATCAGATGGCTGAGCAGAACTAGACAAAGGGACTGCAGGTGGCAGAGTATTAATCTGACCGACCTCTGGCATGGAAGAGGCATTCAGGAGGTAAAGTGGCAAACAAAATGGCCGCCTCTACTGAGGAGGGAGAAGTTCCCTGATCTAAACGATCGGGTGATAAAGAGGCTCTGTGAAGGGACTGAGGCATCGCTTGGCGATCTGGGGCTAGAGAAGCAGTATCCTGTGCAGGCAAGAGACCTAGCCTGCTTTAATGCCTCCTGTTGAGCTTTTTGAATGGCGCACTCTAAAGCCTTGTGACTCTGCTGTTCATCCTTATGGGCTTGGGAGGATTTAGCATGAGCCTGAGAAACCCCTCCCCTTTGGAGCATTTGGATTGCCGCTGGGTCCCCGAGGTCCCCTCTCCCGGATCACTGTCATGGCATCTTCTCCTCCCCTGAGTTGGCGCCATGTGGCCTGATCTTGCAGAACTGGCGTCTGCCATTTTGAATCACTCCGCACCCACAAATTAAAGATGAATGCGGTTGGAGCCCCAACCGCTACTCACTGTGCCATCTAGGTGTACCCTTGGTCAGTCAAGCAAGGACCGGTAGATAGACAGTGGGGAAAATCAGGATCGCTCACCCTCAGGCTAAAAACGTGATCACTCCAGCGCGGTGAATTCACTCCTCGTGCCAATTGCTGCTGAACAAAAGCTGTAAATGCAGCTGAAACATCCGCAATTAAAGCCTCTGATGACCAGGAAGAAGCGGGGCCGGTGCGGGTTGACGCCGGTGAGCAGACTCGTGAGCGCTGCCCATTGGACTGCCAGCTGGCAGTCCCGAGCCGCCACATGGCCTTCAGCGGAATTGGACAAGAGTCCTTCACGCTGGAATAATCTGTTCTGATCTTCTGGAGCACAGAAACTGGCAATTTGCAAAACAAGGCCTAAAAAGGCTTAGATAAAGGAGACACGACTGTCCAAGCAGACCGAGTCGACAAACTGGAGAGCAGAAGGAAGGGCAGGGCCTAATACATTTGCAGACTCGGTCCTCATTGGCTAACAGACAGAGTCTACCCATGCCTGACTGCCGTTTACACCAAGGAGGAGAAACTGAAGGATTTAGGCATATTAGGCATAAAGCTAACTTTAATAAATAAAATAAGAAGGTGTTAACATAAATATGAACATTAATCCAGAAATATTTTCTATGTGCAGATAAGGCAGGCTGGATTACTGCCAGGGCTGGGAAAGAGGGAATGTTCATATTTTATCTTAATAATAAACAATTTGGCACTGTGAATGTATGTTAGTTAAATGCAATCTCAGCAATCAAAAGTCTTGTGGGAAGTTGCTAGAATAAACAATTTAGAAACCCAAACAGGAAAATGGATAAAAGATAAAAAGTCCCTTCTTTACTTTTACACTTTTAATATTCATTTGATATACCTTTATACATCTTAGATAACTTATCTGGTGATAAATACCAATGATACATCATTTTATAGAAATTTTCTTTTAGATTATAATTTAATGTAAATTTTAAACCTTCATCCACATATTTTCCCATTGTTCAAGCATCACATTATATCCAAAATTCCTTGCCCACTGAATCATACGATGTTTTTCATGTTCATTTTCCAAATTTAATTTCAATATTATTTTATAGCTCTTAGTGATAATTTGTTTATGGTTGCCACATAATGAAATTTCCAATTCACTTTTAACAAAGTCAAATCCATAGCACTTTTTATCCTGTTTAAATCTTTTTTTCAGTTGTTGATAAGTAAACCAATGGCAAACATAACCTTCTGATTCAAGTTCTTCCCTCGGCTTTAGTATTGGATCACCAGAGCTGAGAGATAAAATTTTACCATACATCAACCAGTCTGGCTTTGCCACCATTTCTTTTCTTAAAAAAATGCTTCCTGGAGTGACACCCAAAGGGGCAACTTCGTAGAGAGCCTTGTTTTATATTTATTCCAAACTCTTAGTATGGCACGTCTAACAAAATGATTATTAAAATCAACATTAACTTTACTTTTATCATACCATAAGGAGCCGTGCCATCCAAATTCATGGCCCTCTAATTCAAGTAACTCTTATTCTGGAGACTCACCCATTCTTTTGTCCAGGTCAAACAGCATGCATCAAAATACAATTTCATATCTGGTAGACCCAAAACCCCTCTTTTCTTAGCATCTTGCAGAAGCTTATATCTAATTCTTGGTTTTTTTCCCTTGCCATTTTTATCATCTATGGTGGACATGTGATAAAGCAAAAAATTTTCAAGTATGACTCATATTTTAATACAGAAAATTTTGAAACTGGAAATAAAAATGAAACCAGAACTTTTCCGTTTGGGTTTAATGGAAAAAGAATTGGATAAAAAATTTGGGATTTTGTTATTATATTTGTTGACAGCAGCAAAACTATTGTATGCACAAAAATGGAAGGACACTTTGATTCCTACTATGGACAAATGGTTGCAGAAGTTGATGGAGTTGGCTGAAATTGCAAAATTGACTACTTTAATTAAAGAAAAGAACATAAGTACTTTTGTTTCCACATGGAGACCTCTTTTGAGCTTCGTGCTTGGAGTAGAAAAGAATGAAACTTTTATTTTGGGTTTTACCAAGTAGATTGATAGATCTTTACAGAAATGGCTTGTTCATATTATTATGAAAAGTTGTGATTTGATGTTAATGCCTTATTTTACTGCAACAGAGAGTCGGAAGTCAATGCTTCTTTTTCTTGTTTTTCTCATATTTTCTCACTCCTCTTTTTCTCCCCACTGCTTTTCTATTTACTTCTGTATTTTGTATTTTACAATATCTTATAATTCAATAAAAATGTTTTTACAAAAAGGAAAATGGATAAAAGATTATCCAGAGATATAAAGAACCCTCCATTTTGATTTCTCTATTTACAATTACTCTATCTTAAAACACTGACACAATCCAGCTAAAGTAAAGCTCTTTAAAGTCTACAATCCTTTACTTTATTCAATAAAACATAAATATGCTGGATTGTGCCCTTAATGTGCAAGAAATATATAGATTAATAATTGGAATTGTAGTTTTATTTTCTATGATGGTATCTCATGCATCTGAAAATCTACTGCCTCTGCCTAAGCAACTCTTTCAATGAAGGCAGGGGACTCATTTTAAGAAAGCTGGCAGGGAAGACAAGATAACCAAAAATGTGGCATACAAAGATGAACACAGATAAAATAAACAAGAAAAGAGAAAAAATCCATCTGTACTTTTAGTAGGGACTTATCTCTACACCAAACTTCCTCACTTCTACTGTACAAGCTTTAATTCCCAGAGTTCTCAGCCTCTTTGGACTAATTTAAACATATCTGAAAATAAGGGACTTAAGAAAAGATAGTAGACAAAAAGGGGATAGAGTAAAAGCTAGACAAACTCTGATCCCCTTATAATTATACATAACATATATAATATATAATATCTACAATCCTCCTCTATAGATATGCTAACTAGTTTTTACATTTCCCAGAATGGAAAAGTAAACTAACTTTCATTTTAATTGATATGATTCATCTTGAATTGTTCCTACAATGTAAATTAATTCACCACATTTAAAAATTGAAATTCATTTCAAAATACAAAGATAAAAGCAATGGCTCTCTTTTTTTGAAATAATATTTGGTTCAAAACTTCAGAGTGTCCCACTTTTAAATGCATAAGAATGCTAACAAAGAAGGAACTGAAGAATTAGAAGCAGCTCAGATATACTGTAGATGGAAAAGGCTACATTTGAACCTGAAATTTGCTATCATTGGCAGAATGTGCTAACCTCCAAAAACTGAAGGATGATACATCCAATCACTGATGTAACTCCAGTTTACATGTAAAAAGGATGGATAGTTGTCCTGGAAAAACATTTACCAGATTAATCCAAATCAATAAAGTCATGCGCATTGAATCTTTCTTGAACAGTCCCATATGCACAATTTCTGCTCCTTTGACCTCTTCAAGGTCAACCTTACCTACTCTGACTCTTCTTTATCTAGAGACTATTTTTTAACTGAATTCAAACGCTGGAAGAAGGGAAGCAATGCCCTGTTCTCATATTCAACTAAATACCAGCTACCTCTTCCCCTATGTCGTCATTTCATACCCTTTTAAGCACATTGCTACCAATCAGCCCAAGTAAATTAGTATTACCCTCCTCCACTATCAATAGCAATAGCAGCAGGACTTACATACTGCCCTATAGTGCTTCACAGCACTCTCTGAGCAGTTTACAATGTCAGTATATTGACCCCAATAGTCTGGGTCCTTTTTACTGACTTCAGAAGGATGGAAGGCTTAGTCACCCTTCAGCTGGTCACGATCAAACTCCTGGCAGTGGACAGGTTAGCCTGCAATACTGCATTCTAATCAGTGTGCCACCAAGACTTCTCCTATCCCTAACAAGGTATCTGACACAGGCACACCTACTGTGTTTCCTAATTTTGGGGATTCTATATATGCTGCTGTTATGGCATAATCCCCTGCTTTGCTTGCTCATAAAGTAGTAAGTAGCCTGTATATGGTGACAAATGCAGACAATGTACGGCTTTGTGTTGCTTTGTCTTCTGCATAGGCAACATCTTAATAATGTATGATAAAAGTGGAACTGCTCTCCTTAAGATGATAATGACATTGAATTTGAGTTTATAGCAGAACTTAGAGCTCCGTTCAGCACTACCGATGTCCTCTCCCAAAGGCATCATTAGTAGGCTGCTTCCCTAATTCTTGCTGGCACTGCCAAGGGCAGCCAGTTGGCCAAAACAGCAGAAAATCACAAAGCAGTGGCAATGAACAATACAAAAGTTTTTTAAAATATAATCATTATTTTGTTTTGTTTAGACTTCATAGAAGAAAATCATTATTCAGAAGTATGTCAACTGCCCATCAGAAAAAACATGGGTATAACTGGTTTAGATACAATATGTAAGATATCTATTGTATTTTAACATTTAAAATAAATACCTATTACTAAGTACCTATTAATACTAGAAATAATTATTCATGCTTTTAGAAATCTTCCAAAATAACAACGTATTAAATCAATTCTTTTAAAAGTCCACATATATATTACCACTAATAATGATTTATATTTACTTATTTACTATCCACCGGGGCACAATGACCTAGTGGTTAAGAGAGTGAACTTGTAAATTGGCAGTTCGAGACCCATGAACTATGCGATGGGGTGAGCTCCCCTTCCTTGCCCCAGCTCCTGCCCACCTATCAGTTCAAAAGCATGCAAATGCAAGTAGATAAATAGCTATCACTTTGGTGGAAAGATGACAGCATTCTGTGTGCCTTGGAATATAGTCATGCCAGCCACATGACCATGGAAGCATCTTCAGAAAAAGCTGGCTCCCTCAGCTAAGAAACGGAGATGAGCATCAGACACGACTGTACAGGGGAAACCTTTACCTTTTAACATTACCTTTATTTACTGTTCAAGACCAAGTTGCACCCTTATTACATGCATAGGTAACTACATATAGTAGATATATACAAAAAATGTTGAAACCATAGGAAGTAAGTGTTTCATTGTAGGGACCAAACACTTTCTATTACCTAAGGCTATAAATACTGCCTTCAAAACACCTGGTATTGGTCATTTAATAAGAATACAGGTAGTCCTCAACTTATGACCATAATGGAACCTATATTTTCACTATAGGTCATGAAACAGTGGAAAACATATAATTGAAATCAAAAGGAATATATTTTGAAATAAATCATATAGCCTTGATTCAAATGCTGAAAAATGGAAGTGGCATTTATTGATTTACTTATTTCTTTTCTCCCCAATACCTCTTAGGGCTTCAACAACCTTTGGCCAAAGTTGAAAACTCTCTACAACTGTGGGAAGGTTTTTTTTTTTTTTAAAGCTTATTTGTCCTTCCATCAGTAATTTTTTTAAAAAATCCTTTCATAAGATTGTAAGTTCCTTTTTGGAACCTAATATTCCCATGATCAGTTCAATATTATTCAAGGAGCATTCAAATTCAGATGATTACAATGCTATCCATAGATGGGGGTATACCAGTCCCTTTATATCACTTTCCCAGAGTTTTTCCTCAATTTCAGACGATGATTCACTTCCAATTCACAATTTCTTCTACTCCAGGCAACAAAAGAGCAGGAGACTTCAGTCAGATTTCTTCCATTGGGCACCTATTCCAAAGTTTGATCATGATGCCTTCCTCGTGCATTAACTGTTCTCATTCTTTTCTCTGAGGACTTCCTGCTTTAGTTCAGTTAGCAGTACTTACTGGGAACTATCCATGGTCCTGATTTATAAAAGCTGCAGTGACAAAGCAGGGTTCGTCTGGAACTAATTTGTAATACTTTGTTTATATTGATTTGATTTGTTTCAGCAATAGAGCAAGTCCAGAAAAACCTTAAATCACAAACATACTCCTTCAAGGAGAAAGTACACATAATTCCCTTTAAGATTAACTAGTACAATTACTAGGTTGCCTAGATATCCATTGACAACAATAAATATAAATTAGGATTCACTCAGAAGGGGCGTTGGTCCTACCTGAGACGCACCTTCTCGTTGGGTGGAGACAGCAGCCAGGATGGTCATCTGTTAGGCCGATAGACTGAGCCCATCAAATTTGCTAAGTCCCGCCCTTGTTACCGGGCAAACCCAGCTTTTGGCGAGGACAAGAAGACAGGCTCGGCGTGTGGGACACCAAGAACAGGTTAAAGAGGAGAGACAGGTAAGAAACCCCCAAAAAGAGGCCAGACTGGCGAAAAAGAGGGAGGGTCTGGCTGCTGTCTCCACCCAACGAGAAGGTGCGTCTCAGGTAGGACCAACGCCCCTTCTCCATTGTGGGTGGAGACAGCAGCCAGGATGGGACATACCAAAGATTCACGTCCCTATAATCGGGTGGGACCAGTCTGGTCCGAAGAACCCTCCCCGGAAACAACTCTCTGTAATACTCTACGACCAAAGGAGGCATCTGCGGAGGCAAATTTGTCAAGTTTGTAGTGTTGAATGAATGGAGACGGCGAAGTCCACGTGGCCGCTCTGCAAATTTCAAGCAATGAGGCCTGAGTTGCCCAGGCGGCCGAAGTAGCGGCACTTCGGGTAGAATGTGCCGTCAGACGAGGAGGTCTCGGTAGAGAGCGTAATTCGTATGCCTTGGCTATCGTTTGGCGAATCCAACGCCCAATAGTCGATGAAGAGACCTTGCTGCCCAAGGATACCGGTAGAAAAGAGACAAAGAGGGATTCCGTCTTGCGGAAATCCGCTGTCCGTTTAATGTAGATTCGCAGAGCCCGACGAACGTCCAGAAGGTGCCACCGTCGTTCCAACCTGTGGGCTGGACGAGGACAAAAGTTGGGCAGGATAAGTTCCTGCATACGATGAAAGGTGGTATTAACTTTAGGAACAAAGGTCGGGTCCAGACGGAGAACCACACGGTCGGTATGGAACACACAGAGGTCCTCCTGAGAGGGCAGCCAGTTCGGAAATGCGTCGGGCCGAGGTGATAGCAACCAAAAATGAAACCTTGCAGGTCAAAAGGCACAGGCTAGTCGTACGCAAAGGCTCGTACGGGGCTGACGTAAGAGAATTAAGGACGACGGAGAGATCCCAAGTGGGGTACCTGTGCAACACAGGAGGGCAGAGATTTGTAGCCCCTCGCAGAAATCGATGGATTAACGGGTGCTGCGTCAAAGAGGACAAGGAACCAAAGGTAAGGACCGATGAAATCGCCGCCACCTGTCTTCGCAACGTGTTGGGAGACAATCCTTTGCGAAGGCCTTCTCGTAAGAAAACTAAAATATTGACTATTGAGGCCTGTAGAGGAGGAATCCCCGCTTTATCACACCAAGCACAAAAGGACTTCCAAGTGGCCGAATAAATACGGTCCGTAGAAGGCCTCCTCGACGCCTGAATCACGGAGATCACGTCAGGAGGGATGTTGACCTCCCCAAGTGTATACCGCTCAAGCGCCAAGCGGTCAGACGGAGCCACTGCAAGTCTGGATGTGTCAAGGTTCCTTGGGTTAGAGCGTCCTGTGGCTGAGGTAACTGCCACGGTTGGGTTATTGACAAAGACACTAGGTCCGCAAACCAAGGTCTGCGCGGCCAATGAGGGGCCACAAGAACGATCTCCGCCTGTTCCATCAGTAGCTTGCGAATCACCCGGGGAATCAGGGACACCGGAGGAAAGGCATACAGGAGCCCGGGTGGCCACGGGGAGCGGAGAGCATCGACGGCCTCTGCCTGGGGCGACGGGAATCGTGAGATGAAACGTGGCAGCTGAGCATTGTCCGACGTGGCAAAGAGGTCGAGCACCGGCATTCCGAAACGAGTCGTGATCTGTCGGAAGAGATGAGGGTTGAGACGCCACTCCGCATGATCTAGATGGCGACGGCTGAGCCAGTCGGCTTGTAGGTTGGTGACACCGGAGATGTGCTCTGCCCGTAACGAAACCAGATGGATCTCCGACCAGAGTCCCAACCGTAGTGCCTCCGACATCAGGGAGAGAGAGCGCGTGCCTCCCTGGCGATTGACATGGGCCTTCGCTGTGATGTTGTCCGTGAGGACCAAGACGTGTGAGTTGGAGACGAGACGATGAAAGGCCCGAAGTGCCAGGAAGATTGCCCGCAGTTCCAGCCAGTTGATGGAACGACGGGACTCGGTGGATGTCCAGACGCCCTGGGTCAGATGACCCCGACAATGAGCACCCCAGCCCTGGAGACTGGCGTCCGTTGTCACCACCACTCTCTGTGGATCAAAGAAAAAACAACCTCGGGAAAGTGCTGGAGACCGCCACCACCTGAGAGACCTAATCACCTTCCTAGGGACAGAAATCCTCACGGGAGAAGTACCCCTACCCACCTTTTGTAGAGGTAACAGGAACCATTGAAGTTCCCTAGAGTGCAATTGGGCCCAAGGAACTAACGAAATGGCGGAAATCATCTTACCCAGGAGTCGGGACAGGATTAGGGGAGAGGAAGAAGAAGACCGTTCCACAGAGGAGACCAGGGATCTCAAACTCTCCTGCCTTTCGTTCGAAAGGAAGACCTTCCCTGTTACAGAATCTATCAGAGCCCCCAAGTGAACCAAACTAGTAGAAGGGACCAACTGACTTTTCTCCAAATTAACCGAAAAGCCGTGGGCGGAAAGGGAGTGGAGAGTGAATTGTAAGTCAGCAACAGCTTGTTGAGGATTAGGAGACAAAATCAGTATGTCGTCAAGATAACATTGTAGACGAATAGATCTAGCCCTAAGGGAAGCTGCCAGGGCAGCCAGCACCTTGGTAAAGGTACGAGGGGCAGAAGAAAGGCCAAAGGGCATGGCCCGATACTGAAAATGGTGTCCCCCATAACTGAATCTAAGGAACTTCCTATGGGTAGGGAGGATAGGTATGTGGAGATAGGCCTCTGTGAGGTCTATGGAAGAGAGGAGATCGCCCCTCCTGACACCGTCCAAAATAGATCTAAGAGAGTGCATCTTAAATTTTCGGTACCGGACGTACCGGTTGAGTCGTTTGAGGTCCAGAATGGGTCTCCACCCCCCCAAGGACTTGGGAACAAGGAAGACCCGGGAGTAGAATCCTTTGCCCCGCTCCAACACGGGAACTGGTTGAATAGCCCTGATCAAAAGAAGGTGCTGAATTGCCGAATCCATAAGGGCTCGTTTCTGGATATCGTTAGAAAGCGGGCAGGAAACAAAAGACCTCGGAGGGGGGGAGATAAATTCAATGGCCAACCCGGATCGAAGGGTGGCCAGAACCCATTTGTCTGAAGTGGAACCTTCCCAAACGGGAACGAAAAGGGCCAATCTGCCCCCTATGGGAAGATCCGAGATGCACTTAACGACGGCGACCGGAGAAACGACCTCCTCCCCCTCGAAAGGGCCGTTTGGGCACAAACGTCCTACCTCTGGAAGGTCTGTCCTGAACGCCCCGTTGTCTAGGTTGAAAGTTCCCCTGTGACCTAGGAAAGGAAGAGGAAGTGGAAGGCCCCTCATAGGGACGAGATTGGAGGCGAGACAGGTATGGGCGAAACCTGGAATCCCCCCTGCGAAAAACAACCGGAAGGAATTTCTTCTTGTCCTTTGTCTCCGAGAGGAAAGGATCGAGGGAGTCCCCGAATAGTTTAGATCCCGCAAAAGGGACAGACGCCAGACGCCATTTATGCCTGGCGTCGGCCTGCCAGTAGCGTAGCCAGACCAATCGGCGCGCAGTGACCGCAGAAGCTAGAGACTTGGCCGCAAAGCGAGCAGTATTCAAGGTCGCGTCCGCTGAAAACTGCGTGGCGGCAATAATCTTGCTTAGATCTTGCCGCACCCGGACGTCCTCCGTGGACAATGACTCTTGTAACTGACGAAGCCATAAAAGAGTTGTCCGATTAAAAAAGGAGGCCGTAGAAGCTGCTCGGATGGCCCAGGAAGCACTCTGGTGAGCTCTTTGTAACACATGTTCAGCACGGCGCTCCTCAGGACGAAGTCCTTCCTCAGGGTCACCGGGAACCGCCGAGTGAGGGAGGAGGGCAGCCACGGGGGCATCCACAGATGGAATCTGGAGGAGCGAGTCTAGGTCCGGAGTGATACTAAAGTTCCGACGGTCAGCTGGTGTAGGAGTCAGCGCAGAGCTCGGCGCAGACCACTGTTTCTTAATAACCTCGAGAAATAAAGGAGGTGTAGAAATGGTATCTACAGTCCTCGATGGTTCTGCGAAGAGAGGACTCAAGGTAGCCTTGGTGTTTGTAGTAGAAGTTGGCAGCGGCGAAGGGGAACCAAGCTGGGCCGTAACAATAGCCTTATGTAACAGCGATTTAAACAAGGCCTGGGGAAAAAGGCCCGTAAAGGCGGGCTGCTCAGGAGGAAGGTCTTCATCCTCTGAGAGCTCCAGGTCATGGGGCTCATCAGTCACCTGGGAGGGAGACCCGCTTGCCACAGAAGAAACAGGGGAGTCCGGCGCGTTGACAGACAACGCGTCATCCTGCTCCCTATCCTCCCTAGCAGGGGAGATGACTGAACGAACCGAGCCTGCCCTACTAGAGGGCTGAAAATGCGATGCCAACGACTGTTGAACCGCTGCAGCTATCATTTGCTGTATCTGTTCTGGGGACGGAAAGGCATGATGTTGCATCTCAGCAGGCAGAGCTTCCCCAGAAGGTGGAACTGTGGGTGACTCCGTTGAAGGGGCTGCAGTCGGTGTAGCAGAAGCGCCCCACAGATCAGTTGTCTCGATGACCGCGGGGCAGTCCTGAAGGGAGAGATGGTCCCCTTGAGCACCAGAATCTCGACCGGTAGAAGTGCGAGGCGAAACGGATGAAACCTCCTTGTCTGCCGACTGAGCACCGCTGGCCTTGGCGCAAATCCGTTGAAGGACCTTGTCCCTGCGAGCTTCCGCTTTGCTGCGAGGGTGAGTAGGGTCAGGAGGGTCCCGCCTGGAAGAAGATCCAGAGGTGATGCCCTTGGTCGTAGGGGAGTCCCCACGATGATGGTGAGAATCGGAACTCCCCGCTTTGCGACCATGCTTGGATTTGTGGGAAGCTTTAGGCATGATGTCACAAACAGCCAGATAGTGCCAAGGACTGTGCACAGGAAAAACTGACCCACGCCTGGTCTTATGCCTCAATTAGGAGGACCGCAGATAATGAATGTATATGGATTATCTCCAGAATATAACTCTTGGGAGCGTAGAAAAAAACTCCACGTACAATGAGTTAGAATGCCCTGGGTGTAATAGGGGCGCGCAGGAAGCCTCTATAATAGCTCGTAAAAAGAGACAAAGGGCAGGAAGGGGGGGGCGCGAAAGCCCCACTGTAAAGCGCACCTTAACTCAGGCAATAAATGGCCAGCAAGAAGGGGGAGGTGAGGGGGGGGCGCGAAGCTCCACCAGAATGTTACTCACAAAGTAAGGCCAGGTGAAATAAATTTAATTAAGAATAAATGCCCAGTGTAACAGGAAGGGCGCGCAGCCTCTTTGAACTGCTGATTAGGCTTTTCGCGCCAGAAAGGGCCTCCGCCGCACCAACGACTCAGGAGGGAATGGCGTCAAGCCGCTGGGCCCCACCAGCTCTCTTGCGCGGCGAAATAAAGCCCAGGGCAAGCTCCAGTAATCAGGGTGGCCGGTGGTCAAAGGGAAGGGTCTTGCCGCTTCCCTCAATGCGGAAGGGAGCGTTTTACTCCGCCAGAAAGCAACAGAGGCTGCCGACCAAGTCCAAACGGCAAAGAGAAAAAAACGGGTCACTTTGAAATTCAAAATGGCCGCCGGGAGAATCGGGAGGGGGCGCGAAGCTCCGCAAACGTCTGGAAGGCTCTGGAGACCCGAAACGGCCAGTCGTGAGTGTAAAGGGAGCGCGGACACTCCACGGAGGTCCCAGGGATTCCCTCAATTAAAACAAAAAGGCAAGGAAAAATTCCCCCCCCCCCCAGCAACCGGTAAGGCCAGCAACCGGGGAATGGGGAAAAAGACCTGCCCCTCAGCTTACTGAAGTGTTGTAATCGTAATCCAAAGAAGTCCAAGTCACAATCCGAGTCAAACCAATAAACGTAATCGAAATCTCCTGTCAGAAAGGCAAGAAAGCAGCCAGGAAGGAAAGAAATGATCAAGAGGATCAGTCCCACACGCCTGTCTAGGCTGACAGACTGAGCCAAAAGCTGGGTTTGCCCGGTAACAAGGGCGGGACTTAGCAAATTTGATGGGCTCAGTCTATCGGCCTAACAGATGACCATCCTGGCTGCTGTCTCCACCCACAATGGAGAATAATAGTTTTCCTCAATCTTTACAGCACACTGTCTTATTTAGAACATTACTATTTATTAGTAATAATTATTAATTAATTGTAATAATACAAGTATTACTATCTATGACGACAAACTTTCTGTAGCTCTATTGGCCTAAGTGTCGATTAAAAGCACTCTCAATTTAGCCTGATTCCCAAAGGACACTTATTTTTGTTGGAGCTCAATGCAAAGTGCCTTTAATGGACATTCATTAAAAGAGTGCATGATATAAAAAATAATAATATAAGAGGTTTCTATATCAATATATGATCCCTACCAAATTATGAAATGGATTTTTTTGGTGAAAAAAATCTGAAGTAGGGATCATCTACTACGATTGTACATCAGCCAAAATTATTCCCCTGTGAGAGATCTTTATCCAAGTAGAGAAATGTTACCTAACAGAGGTGAAAGTGACTCTGAAGACATACATATAGAGGTAGTCCTCAATTTACAACCACAATTGAGCCCAACATTTCTGTTGTTAAATGAGGCATTTGTTAAGTCAGTTTTGTCCCATCTTAAGATCTTTTTTGCCACAGTTGTTAAGTGAATCACTGCAGTTGATACGTTAGTAACCCGCTTGTTAAGTGAATCTGGCTCCCCCATTGACTTTGTTTCTCAGACAGTCACAAAAGGGGATCACATGATCCCGGGACACTGCAACTGTCATAAATAAGAACCAACTGCTAAGCATCTGAATTTTGATCACATGATCATGGGGATGTTGCAAAGGTCGTAACTTTGAAATACAGTCAAGTCATATTTTTCAGTGCTGTTGTAACTTTGAACGGTCATTAAATGAACTATTGTAAGTCGAGGACTACCTTTATGCAACTAAGACACTGTTGTGCCTACATTTGATGAATTTTCAGATGAGGAATAGGAGAGAAAGCATTGGAAGAAGCCTCAGAAGATTCAGCTGAAACACAGCTCACAAACTGAAACTAAGCCAAACAATGCTGCCAAAGATGAAGATATTAAGGTCAATCCTTCTCCCCCAAAGTCTAGGAAATACTTGGAGTGCAAGAGATAATGTGCAGTAAAAACTGGGACAGATCTTGCATGATTAAGACTTTTGCTAGGTTTTAGGAAATTAACAACTCCTAGGCTCAGAAAAAAATTCCCTATTGCAGTATTTTAAGCTTGTGTCTGACAGTCTTGTGTTATCAGCAACTACGGGCTAATGATAAGCTGCTTGACTTGTTAGTCATAGTTATGATTCTCTGTACTTCAACCCAGTTTTTGTAACTCTGGAATACTCTTTCAGATTTCTTTATGGCAACACCTTGAATCTGAAGAATTAGATACATTAGATTCTGGTTAATGGACCTGCTTTCATTGTGCACTTGCTCTCTCTCCTTTGCCATGCTTCTTCCTTTGCAGTTTACAGCCATGAACAAAAGACAGATCACGCATGCACTGCCTGCAATCTACATACTATACGCTAGCATCTTCAATTACTGCAGCAGCTGTTTAATACATGATTCAGTAATAAACTTCATTGGCTTCTTAATATAATTTTTTAATTACACCTGTGGAAGCTGCTGAAAAATTAAAAACTCTCCAGACTGTGGATAGATTACAAGACCCACACAAAAGTCAAAAATGGTATATTCTCTGAGATGCATTTTTCCTAGCTAAAAAGTGCAAAGAGAAAATATTAGACAAATTTGTCACAATTTTGATGTTTAAAAAGCACAGTGAGAGACATAAAGAAAGTGAATTAAAGCGTGGATTATGTAAAGGAAAAGATCATCCAAAAAAAGAGAATACAGTATATGTAGTTCAGGGTTGAACTGTGGAATCCTTGGTGCTCTCATGTAGACATTTCATTTGCTTGCAGACACTTCATTACCCAGCTAGATAACATCATCGGTGCAAATGTGTTTGGTTTGCTCTGCCAATTTGGTAAGGATGTAGTTTTCTCCTTGGTAGTTCCTAGATTAGGGCATTAGTTTCTATTTGATTGGTGATCTGGTGTTAATCTGTGCTTGTTTGGGTGTTGGCAGCAGGGAATGTATCCTGTTTTTTCCCCCTTTTTTATTATCTCTTTTGAATGGTGTGTAAATGTACTTTATCCCTATGCCTACTGATTGGTGTGAATGCTTTCCAAGAATTCCCTAGCATTTTGGGATTAGAAGAAAACGGACGTTGTTTTACCTGATCGTCCCTTCTATGCACGCTGCTGGAGAATCCAAAGCGTGGGTTATTCAATGTCTATTAGCCAGAGACTGAGTGAATGTTTCTTTAAATTTCTTTGACCATGCCTCCCTCCCTCGGCTGAGCCTCAGTTTTGTTCACAAAGGAGCAGATCATGGAGAACGTGCAGAAGGAAAGGACCAGCCGGAAATAATGAGCAGAAGCCTGATAGAGCAAGTTGGATTCTCCAGCAGCGCGCATAGAAGGGACGTTCAGATAAGACAACGTCTGTTCTCTAGCATGCTGCTTGGAGAATCCAAAGCATGGGATATACCCAAGCAAGTTCTAAGAAGGGGGGGAGGCAGGCTGCTCCCGGGTGGCCAAAGCAGACTGGACCGATTGTAGTACACGCCGTCCAAAGGACACCTCAGCCGAGGTAAAAGAGTCAACCTTATAATGGCATATAAATGGTGTCAAGGAAGTCCAGGTGGCCGCCCTGCAAATGTCAGTAACAGAAGCCTGGGTGGCCCATGCCGCCGTGGTAGAAGCACTCCTTGTAGACTGTGGCAAAATCCATCCTCGTAACGGTTTGTTCTGAAGTGCATGCGCCTTGGAAATGCAAGCCTTCAGCCAGTGTCCGATAGTAGAAGAAGATACCTTCCGTCCCATTGAAGCCGGGAGGAAGGAAACAAACAAGGCCACTGATTTACAGAAAAGCGCAGACCTTTTAATGTATCTGCAGAGGACCCTCCGAACATCCAAGGTATGCCAGTTGATGCCTCAGGTTCGGACAGAAATCCGGGAGAACGTCTCTGACCGACAGGGCGGCAATCTCAGAGATGCGCCATGCAGAGATTATTGCCACCAGGAAGGCAACTTTGAGAGTCAAAAGTCGCAAGCTGATAGCTACAAATGGTTCAAAGGGAGGAAACATGAGGACATGAAGGACCAAGGAAACATCCAACACTGGGTAGCGATGGACAACTGGGGGACTGAGGTTGGCGGTCCCTTTTAGAAAACTCTGAAGCTTCAAGTCTTGGGAGAGGGAGCGACCGCCGTCATCAGACAAGACAGTGTTCAAGGGTGCAACCTGCCTGCGGAGCGTGTTAGGGGCAAGACCCTTGTCCAAACCATCTTGAAGGAATTCTAGCACCTCAGACATAGAAGCCGAAGTTGGGTTGATGTGTCCTCTAGAACACCAGAAACAGAACGACCTCCAGTTGGCGTTATAGATCCAGTTCGTAGAAGCGTGCTTGGAAGCTTGAATCGTGGATATCACCCGCCCCGAGATTGTCCTTCCTTAGGAGGTTCCTCTCAAGTGCCAGACGGTCAACTGGAGCCATTGAGGCTCTGGATGCAGTATGACCCCCTGGCTGAGAGAGATCCTGTCCCTGGGAATCCTCCAGGGACGGGCGACAGACAGACCTAACAGATCTGCACACCAGGATCTCCGCAACCAATGGGGGGCAACTAGCAGGACGTCTGCCATCTCCGCTAATACCTTGCGAATCAGTCTCGGGATTAGCAGAAGAGGCATAGAGTAGCACCAAAGGCCAGGGGCTGTGGAGAGGGTCAACCCCCTCTACTGTCGGGCATGGGGACTGGGAAAAGAAATGAGACAGCTGGGTGTTGCTCGGATGCACAAAAAGGTCGAGAATTGGATGTCCGAAGTGGTGAGACAGTTCACGGAAGAGGGCAGGATGGAGACGCCATTCCGATTAATCTACTTGGGTTCTGCTCAGCCAATCAGCTCGAACGTTGGTTGACCCGGAGATGTGTTGTGCCATGAGAGAGATGACATGTCTCTCCGCCCAGGTTAGTAGCCTCGCTGACTCATCCATGAGAGGTTTGGACCGAGTGCCCCCTTCGCGGTTCACATGAGCTTTCATGGTCACGTTGTCTGTCAGGACGAGCAGATGGTGGCCTGCCACGGCAGACTTGAAGTGGCACAGGGCAAGGTCGACAGCCCTCAGCTCCAGCCAGTTGATATAGTTCTGGAGATCCGCCAGAGACCAACGACCTTGAGCAATATGGGAGAGAAGATGAGCGCCCCAACCCAACAAGCTTGCATCTGGTGTTTTTTTTTTTGTAGCTGGGGGTGGGCAAGACAACAGGAGGATCGAACCCCCGGCGCAGTCCTAGCCTGCTTCACCTCAGGCCAGAGGAGAACTGTGGCGTTTAGTCAGCAAGGCGTCCAAAGATCGCCCAAGGCTAGAATAGAACAGATAAAGTCCAAAGCAATTACACAATAAACTGACACCTTTTGGAAGGCGCAGGAGTAAAAGGCTGACTCCTATCACGCCGCTTCACCTCTCCAGGAATGCATAAGAACAAGCCCATTCCTCAGTGCAATAGCGGCTCAAACGTCAGTCAATAAGGAAGATCAGACACGGTCTGGAAATCGTCCCTCAGCGCTGCTGCTTTTGTCAGCTGGAAGAAAATGGTGTGAGAGCGGGAAACCGCCCTCCAGTGCCTTTGCAGCCTCCAACGATGAGCCAAAGCGCGCAAACATTAAAAAGTGCTCCTAGCACAGCGAAGCCTTCAGTATCAACAGAGTATGCTGCGGCTGACTGGGCAGTGACTCCGGAGCCACCTTTGAATCCACGTGGAGCTGAGATGGTGGTGGTGGTCGTGCCGGCAAGCCGGGGGACTAGCGCACACACCGGCAGCAATCTTCAAGGCGCGAAGATGCCCTAGGGTGGACAGAGCTCCGCAATGCTGCCTTCAGAATTCAGGGTGGTAGTAGCTGGCCTGGAGCCCCAGGTACGACTTACCCACCATGGGCAGCGGAAGAGGGAGATTGCTCGCAGCAGAATCCACAAACACCTCCTCAATCCACAAACACATTGCAACTCCACTGACAGATAACAATTGGAGAATTCAAAAAAAACCCATGGGTAATTAAATGTCTATAACAGTCCAGAGCAATAAATACCAGTCTCTCTAGCTCGACTGAGTGAATAAAACTGAGGCTCAGCTGAGCGAGGGAGGCATGGTCGAAGAAATTTAAAGAAACACTCACTCAGTCTCTGGCTAATAGACATTGAATAACCCACGCTTTGGATTCTCTAAGCAGCGCACTGGAGAACAAAAAAACCCAGCACACCAGAACACATCCTCTCCAGAAGGATTCCACAGAAAAGATCTTGTTAAATATAGTTTACACCAACATCATTCAATATGTGTCTCCTTACAAAACACCTTGCTTTTATTACATCCAATTCATGTACAACTTGTACTCTTTATTTTTATCATCACTCTATTTTGGGGGGGATTTGTTTAGTATATGTTTACATTATACAGCAGTCTATTAAGTATGCAATAGCAGTATGTCTAAAACATGATGTACATACCATAATTTTAAAAAATATATTTTATTGCTAAAATGCTAATAATTATCTGGGCCTTCAACAACTTTTTGCTGGTGGAGGGTCTTATAAAAAATGCAATATCTATGAATAAAGTGAAGCATAATAAAATCAAGTAGGACCTCTCCTTGCTCTGATTTTCTAGTATTTATAAGCAACCACAAGTATGAATTTGAAAAATAATTTATGAAGACCAAGATAATTTTGTTTCACAAGAAAAAAAATGGTTGTTAGGTAGGTAGACACATAGAGATATAAATTCTATTTATATATAAAACTTATAATTGACTCATTTTTTTTCTTATGAAACAAAACTACCTTGGTTATCATAAATTATTTTTCAAATCTGTATTTGTGGTTGTGTCATACAATCATTTGGATTCTCGATCAACAATACAAACTACTTGTAAACTTATAAACACATTCATGTTCCTAACTTCATCACATCCTTGGTTTAATCCTTTTTCAATCACTCCGTTAAGCGTTCCATTTATTTTCAAACATGCTTTATTTCCATCATATATCATTCTTACAATTGTCTTTTAAGTTACAGGAAAGCAGATTACAACTGCATATTAATTCCAGTTCTATATTAAACTGGATATTAAAACTGCATATCAAAAGAAATGTGACCAATTACTCAGAGTGTTATAAGATCACTTATATGTGGATATGTTTAAGAAGAGGCTGGAAAGCCATCTATTGGAGTGTTTTAATTTAGACATTTTGCACTAAGGGAGAGAAGGGGATATGATAGGGGAGGCTTCTGTGGGGCAAGGCTAAGGGAGAGAAGGGTGTAGGATAGGGGAGGCTTCTGTGGGGCAAGGCTGAGGGAGAGAAGGGGGTAGGATAGGGGAGGCTTCTGTGGGGCAAGGCTGAAGGAGAAAAAGGGATAGGATAGGGGAGGCTTCTGTGGGGCAAGGCTGAGGGAGAAAAGCGGATAGGATAGGGGAGGCTTCTGTGGGGCAAGGCTGAGTGAGAGAAGGGGACAAGAGAGGAGAGGCTTCTGTGGGGCAAGGCTGAGGGAGAGAAGGGAAGAGGAGAGGCCGATCATAACTACTCATTAATTTTCAAGTGTAAGTGTTGATTTATCAAGCCCGATTACATAGTTTCGTAGCGGAGCACGGGTATTCAGATAGTAATCTATATTACTAAGAGCTGGAAGGGATCAAGTCCAGAATGGCTTGGATTGGAGTGGGCAGTCACTTAATAACCTATGATTCTTAATTAACAACTCCAACGGGGGATGGTAGGATTGCCATCCTAGGTCATTGCAGTTCTATGACATCCTGCTTTATGATCAAGCTGATTTACAATGCCAATCCTAGTCCCAATTGTGGTTATAGGTTGAAAGCTATCTGTAAACTTCTTAAAATCTGAATCATACTTATGACAATGCCCACTACAGTAAGTAATCATAAAATACATTTATTCTACCAAAACCGACACTTGTTTTGTCATGATTTCTAAGAAATGGCAGATTGATTAACAATAGTTAAATAAACCTTATTGTAAGTATTATAAAAGGAGAGAAGCAAATATCATTTAACAAAGGTTACGGAGACAATGCATTTATAAAACACGTGTTACTACTATGGTTTAACAGATGAATATGTGAATAATGAGAAAAATGACAGTTTTCAAGAGAACACTATTATTAAAAAAATGTTCCATGCTGTGCATTCTAGTAGCACCTCTGTGATATGCTGATAAGCATGAAAATGGAACTTCTAAAAAGCAAAGAATTTGACAATCTCATTAGTAGAGATCAAGGCTCTCTGGAGAAAACATAAGCAAACCCTGTGTATCCAATACAATCTATTTTTCCTTATTTCCTTCATCTTAGCCTTACTGTATTACAATCAATTTTTTTAAAAAATCTTATGAGCAATTCAGATCAAGCACTTTTCTAATACTGTACATCCACTTCCATGAGGCACAGAAGTGCATCTCTAAAGTACATCTCATCTTCAGCCCTCAGAATATATTCAACAACCTGTGCCTAAAGACAAGCTCTGAGCTAACATAAAGATTGAGCAGCTTCTACTAGTAGGATTTAACTGTATTATTTGCCTGACTCTCACTCTGTACTAACACAGGCAGTGCTTCAAGCACTGCATTATAAAACATTCTTGAAGATAAGAAGATCCATATGGTAACTGAAGTACTAGCTGTGAAACATCAGAAGAAAAAGGATGTGGCAGCTTCTAACATCCAATGGGACAGCTAAGTGGTTTCTTCACCACTACGCTGGAGCTCATTGGTATCGTTACCAAGCTATCATTCTTACACTATAATAGCCTTAATGCCATGCGGGATAAGGGGATAAAACAGTGCAGCCAGAATAATGATCCCTTCCCAAAGGACCATTTTTCTGTTAGCAATTCTATTGCTGCCTATCACATTATTGTTCCCCAAATCTAATACTTGGCAACATTTGGGAGGTTGATGGTTGCATTTAATATATGACAGCTATGATAACAATGGCAAATTGGATGGGGTAATAATAGTTAAGACCAGGTTTTCTGATTTGTTTTTTTCTAAATTCTAGGAAAGAATGCTGAGGTCTTTCTCTATTTTTAAGTTATATTATGAATAATGTATGCAATATTTTATAGTTTTCATGTGTCTGCTTCCTCAGAATGGAAGAAAATTGCACCACTAATGTTTAGCAATCAGGGTCAGAAGAGGAATTTGCTGGTTGTGCATGTCACTTCTAGTGGCCCCATTTAATATGCAACACCCAGAGGACCCAGATTGTTGGGGGCAATATGCTGACTCTGCAAACTGCTTAGAGAGGGTTGTTAAAGCACTGTGAAGCGGTATATAAGTCTAAGTGCTATTGCTAACACAGGTAAGAAGAACACAGAAGACCATACTTTTCTTCTTACATCACACCATATACTGTATCCCAGGGCTCAGAATGACAGCACCTATCATGTAGAACAACGGTCACCAGCTGGTGGTCCGTGGACCACTGGTGGTCTGCGAGAAAATTTTGGTGGTCTGCAGAAAAATTATTTCCATTTTTTATATTGCACTAAATCAGGGGTCCTCAAACTACGGCCCTGGGACAGATACATGCAATGAACATTTGTGTTGCTGCAGAGAGTCTCTCCCTTCAGGGTCTTTTTGTGTGGGTCAGAGGGCACAGAAATTCTAACTTGGGGTCTGCTTTGGCCTCCTGGTGTGGGGCTTTGGGCGAAGGCTGGAGGAAAGTGCCGCTGGTGGCGAAGAGCCAGAGGACGTTGTTCCAGTGGGATTGCATCATGGCCTGGAACTGGCTGTCCATCTCAGCCCGCTGAGCCTCCAGGCACCTGTACCTGGCCCTGCACTCCCGCAGGTCTTCCCTCTGCCTGGAAAGCCTATGCTCGTGGTCCTCAGTGAGGTGCTTCTACTGAGCCTCCTTCTCGGTCAGATCCAATTTGAACTGAGCTGTTTTGCCAACTCTTTCTCGTGGTGGCTGCTTAGCTCCAACAACTGCTTCCTGTTGGGGCCCTAAGGAGCCCAGGCAGAGAGGTGAGAAGTGGCTGGGAGGGGAGGGGTGAATAGGGGCTGGCAAGGCGCCCCTTGACGTGAGTGACATTGAGTTGGCCACGCTCACCCAGTCACATGACCATCTAGCCACACCCACCCAGCCGGTCATTAGGCAGATCTTATTAGTGGTCCACAGGATTTAAAATTATGAATTTAGTGGTTCCTGAGATCCAAAAGGTTAGTGACCCCTGATGTAGAAGATAAAGGTTCTAGCAGTCCCCGACAAATAGAATTCAAATTACTTGGAAGCTCATACCACAATCAAATCCCGGGTGGATGTCCAGGGCTGCTGCACATGTGCACCACATGTGAAGGGAGGCAGACACCCCCCTCTGAGGAATATAGCAGCCATGAGCTGTACTTTCCTCAAAGTCAAATCCAGAAAGATCTGGCTGGGAGGGGTGCTTCCGTCCACCGGCTCAGGGAAGTGGGCTCAGCAGCAGCCCAGACAAGCCGAGGAACTGCAGGGAGCCTCCCGTGTGTTGCATCCCCCTCCCAGCCTTCACCCGTACCTCCGTGCCTCCAGCATCTCCCAAAGCCGCCGCTGTTGGAGCTGCGACAAGGACGGGATCAGCCCAGTAAGCTGAGCACCCGAAAACGGCACGGAGGTGCGGCCAAAGGCTGGGAGTGGGGGTGCAACACACAGGAGGCTTCCTGCAGTTCCTCGGTTTGTCTGGGCTGCAGCTGAGTCCGCTGCCCTGAGCCGATGTAGGCCGTGAAAGGCGCGGCTGGGAGCATGCTAACCTTGCGCTCCCCAAGTGCCAGATTTTGCCGTTGCCATCGCCCCCGGCCTGCCCGGCTCACCCCCACGCTCATGTGGGCTAGCATGAGCGCAGCTCTTCAGGAGCTCAGCAACAACAATGCCAAAAAGTTCTCCGGTCAGCCGGCGAAAAGGAAGCTGCTTCGTGCTTTCCCTCTGTTGCCCTTCCCGACCAAAAAGCCATGGCTAGCGGGCCGCAGAAATAGGGTCACCCTCTTGACTGGGGGCTGGGCGCGTCCTCAGTGAAGCCGCCCTCAAGGTCCAGAGGGAAGCCTTTCTACTGCATGCTCATCTCATGGACAGGACCAGGCCAGCTCAGTGCGCCAGCAGGAGTGGGGTGCTCCGGCTGCAGCCATGGGGAAGGCCCATCAGAGGCAAGAAGGAGCACTTTTCAGCCAGGAAGGGCAATGGAGAGAAAGCCGAGACAACCATCGCCACCCTACCACATCCCAACCTGGATATGGGGCCAGAATGTCAAAAAAAAAAGTATCAAAAAGTTCCAAAAATTTTCACCGTTTCAGTGGGCGTGGCTTGGTGGTGGGGTCATGTGACTGTGTGTGTAACGTCAAGTTGGCCACACCCATTCAGTCATGCCCCCCACCTAGCCACACCCACAGAACCGGTAGTAAAAAATTATAGACCCCACCACTGCACCAGGGTCAAAATGATATAACACAACACAATGTGATTGGTTAGTTTGTGGTAAAATATGTCATGTAATATTGTTATTGAGTCCCTATGTATCTCTCAACATTAAAAAATGAAGTTGTTTTATTAAATAGCATTTGCATTATATTCTAAAGTAATATGGACAAATGGATTTTTAAATTATTTTATCTGTCAGGATTCTAGTGCATTTGAAAACTGCTTGCCAGCAAAGACAAATCACTACTCTAATCCTACCCTAGGCAGGCCATGCATCTTTTATTTTCTTTTAAACAGCTTTCAAATAAATGAAAGCTTTGCTGCTAGAGATCTCACTTGTAACATGAGTAGAAGAAAGATATATCTGCTTCTGTGCACACTGAAAGAGAACTGTCTTCAGTCCCGTGACAAAATGTATCAAAAACATGGAGATAATGACAAATAATAAGTAGCAACTGTGACAAATGTTTTTATTATTAGGTAGATGCCTAATTTCAAGAGAGGTTGGCGAGGGAAGTGGAGGGCTTAGCCTAAAAATTTAAATCCTACTTTTTAAACTGTACTTGCACCCTATGATGTAGGAGTTCATCAAATTAAGGAAAATAAATTCCTAATGGTACATTCCTAAAACAAAATCCTGTTCCTATTCATCCTACTATACATTTCTAGGATCATATTCTAAAAGGAAGAATTATCAGAGATGGTAAATAAGTCCATATAATTACACTATTTTTCGGAGTATAAGACGCACCTTTTTACCCCCAAAAAGAGGGTGAAAATCTGGGTGCCTCTTATAGTCCGAATGTAGCCCCATCCACCCGCCGGCCCTCACCTTTCGGACATTTTCGGGCAGTTCCAGGCGGCGGAGATCTGGGTCGGGGCACAGCCTGAGGAACAAACCTCTTCCGGATGGTCTGGGGGGGAATCTGCCCAGCAGCTTTGGGAAACAAGGCGGGCCTCACGGTTTGCGGCTGGTCACCCCTCTGGCCACCCAGCGGGCAGCTCAGGGCAGACAATAGTTGTGATAACTTCACTCCCCAGCAATGTGAGGAGCACATTGCAGGGGAACTGGCTGCTGTCTGAAATGCGGCTTTGAGAATTGCATTGGGGAATCCGGCCAACGGGCAGCGGTGGCTGGAAAAGAGGAATGTTTCACTTTAGGGGCTCCCGTTCGGCTTGGCTCGGCTCCTGGGTGTGGAGGGCTTCGGCGGCAGCGGCGGTGGTTCCGCACATTGCTGGGGAGTGAAGTCATCATGACCACTGTCTGCCCTGACCTGCCCACTGGGTGGCCAGAGGGGTGACCAGCCACAAACCGTGAGGCCCACCTTGTTCCCCGAAGCTGCTGGGCAGATTTTCCCCCCCCAGACCATCCCAAAGAGGTTTGTTCCTCAGACTGTGCTCTGACCCTCCCCCCAGAGCCTGCGAGGGGTCTCTTCGGGGGAAAGTGAGTAGTCCCTGCGGATCGCAGGAACACCCCGATAAGTTTTCTGGAAAAGAACTTCTCAGTAATCAACACCCTCTTTCCCAGCTAAGTCTCTGAAGCACCTCTCACTTGCAGGAGGAGGAGGAGGGTGGCATAAAGCAGTGCCACCTTAAATGCTGGTAGGCAGAGGTAGAATTCTTTTTTTCTTGTTTTCCTCCGCCAAAATTAAGGTGCCTCTTATACTCTGGTGCATCTTATACTCCCAAAAATACGGTAATAGTTGGAATCAGTAATGGGTTTCAACTTTCTTCGCTACCGGTTCACTATTGGGAGCGCACAGGCACAGAGCGTTTTTTATGAAGTCCAGGAGGGTGGGTGGAGCCTCTCGCAGCTGCCACTACTGGTTCGCCCAAACCGGGGCAAACCGGTAGCAACCCACTACGGTTAGAATATATGCTTATTGTTTATCTTAGTTAACTTAGTTACTATTAACTACCAATAAGGTGGTTAGACATTCCATTTCATTCTTTAATTACCAATATTTGTAATTGGTAAATAACAATATATTGGCTTTTCTTATTTTTTCTGTGTGAGACGTATTAACCGATTGCTGCAATAAAGAAATTTATATTAATGAGAAAAGAAATCACTGCTACGAAAACTAACTCTACTTTTAGAGAATGAAAAAGCTACTGCTGGAGTCTGAATTAACAGGACAGAACGGAACAGAGGCTAAAATTTGCATGTCTCTTTTATTGAAATCTAGAGTTACCACTTAAGAAAAAACAATAAATGTCAGACTTGCTACTGATACCTAAATGAAATGTTTCCAATAAACTATGTTGTAAATTGCCTTGCAAATACACAATAAATCTCATTGAAACACCATTCTAAACATTACACAGAAAGGCCATTTTGGGAGATGCTCACTAGGTTTTGTGAAGTTGAAAAACACATCATTAGCATTCACTTTGAGGATTTTGCCTCCCTTACTGACCAGCAAAAGATAATAGCTCATCCTTAAAAGCTGGATGTTGACTCTTTCACCTTCTCAGCTTTTCAAAAAAAATCACTGTAAATACTTCTTGGCAAGATACCATTTTCTACTAGTAATAAAAGCAATAATCCTAACTGACATATAAGAGATGGATGGTAATTGAGGGTTAAAATGAAATGTTAAATATCTGTGAAAGCAGTTGGAGATAGTATATTTTTGTAATCTATAATTAAAACATCTAAAAAAGACAATATAGAATATACAGCTCATGATTTGTGAATGACTGTGTACTATTCCAACTTACAAGACTGAGGATGACATAATAGGCTCATAAATTAGAATTTTTTAATAATGTTCATTTTAATGGGGCAGATGGATTGCTATATATGATGATGAAGTAGATGATATAGATGATGTAGATATACACATAGATATATAGATATATTGTAGATATGTAGATCATGTAGCGATTATGGTTAAAAGAATTTATTAACAGTATTTCGGCCAGGCAATGCAAAATGTTTTAAAGTGCATATTACTCTTTGGTACACAGAATTTTTTTAAAAATCCTCTTTTTTGCTCCTCTTTGAACCCCCAGCATACATGTTAACCTAGAATTGTCATTATTAATGAAGTGGATTTTAAAAAAATAATAAAATACCAAAGGTTTAAAATAACTTCCCATTCTGACCATTCTTTGAAAATAACAGATTGTCCACTGTTTTTCTCTTTACGCCCACCCCATCTACAATTCTTCTGTTAATATATGTGAGCAGTTTCCGATCATCTGATTTTTTTATACTTTGAACATGCATACATTTGGTACACCGTAAATATTCCACTGAAAAGGTCAACGTATGCTGTCTTTATAAAAATAAAGGATGCTCATATGAACAGGCTGCCTGCCAGAATCCAGGACAGAAAAGTACATGCTGCTCTCCTTCTTATCCAGCAAATCCATGCGCACTGAAGAAGTGGAGGTGGAAAAAATCTCACACAAACTATCATAGTTTCTTGCTTTACATTGCTCCAAATAATCAAAGGAATTGCAAACAAAGAATTAAAAGAAGTATTTGTACCTGATACAAATCTGAAACCTTAAAGTCAGTTCAGAACAGTAACTCTTTTGCTAATTTACGGTAGCCCTAAAAATTGATTATTGTCTACAAGGTGCAACTAGTTCCTTTTATTTACTTTTCAATCCTAACTCTAAAAGAGATGCTTTGACAAACTATTTCATACTTCAGAAATGTATTTAAATTAGTGTTCATTTACTGTAACAGTATATGGGAAAGACCTTAGGAGACAAAGCAAAGAGATGCTTCTAAGGAATCAGTCAGGTAAGGGACAACATATCCCACATCTGGATAGTGGGTGGGGCCAGAGATCAGAAGGGACCCTTCCCGTTTCATGGGCTATAAAGCAGACAGGGGAGAACTACATTTTACAGACTTGCAAGATTCTCTCAATTTAGTTTTATAATAAAGTTGAATCAGCTGATCTGTTCATGTTTTCTATCTGATTTGCCTCACAAGGCCGACAGTTACTGAGTAGCTGATGAAGTTTGATGCTGTTCTTTGTGAAGGTGCAGTGATACCCTGATGTCATTTCTCCCATTCTTCACGTTCTGACAAACCCAAATACAAATCACTCTAGATAATACAAAACAAACTGTTCCCATCACTATGTTTCTGTATTTTCCTGGTCCATATATAATTCAGAGAAATATTAAACAACAAATTAATTTCATATTTAAATGGAGGTGAAGATAATATGGCTGCTTTAAATCAAACACTTGGCCAGATTAGGGATTGATAATGATGTTAAATAAAGCAATAAAAAGATATTTGGGCAATAGTTTTAAATCTTTTTCCATTTAAATTATATTTAGACATTAACTTTTGCTCTACAACTGTACAACTAATACATTAAACTTCTGCATTCTAACACAGGTAAATAAATAACACAGTTAATAAATTCTTTTAACCAAATCTTGCATTTGGGGCAGTTTTGCTAAAGCATATTCAGGTAATCCTTGACTTACGATCACCCTTTTAACAATGGTTCCCTAATTATGACACCTCGGGAAAGGTTGCAAAAACTTCCAATCATCGCAAAACGTTGCACCACCTGGTAGACTTATGATTAGTGGCCAGGTGGCCCACAATAATTTGGTTGCCATTTGTAATATTCTCTGCTGGCTTCCACAGAAGGTCAACAGAGAAGCCAGCAGGTAAGATTGCAAGCTATTGCTTGCTGCCAAGAGGATCCCTGTTGTCTCTGGGGACTGACTGAAAGAGCTGCCTTCTTAGGAGCTGAACTCCTTCAGCGGAGTTCAAAACAGAGCCAAATCCTGAAGATTTCAGGTTCATTCCTAAACCTCATCAAAGAGGTTCCCTTCTAGGTATACAGAAGAGCTGAAGAGCTGAAATCCTTCAACGGGGGTGGGGGGGGCAGCTTTAGCCACACCCCTAGAGATAAACGGGAAGTGGAAAGCAGAGTCAGCAAAATGTATGGGTGCCTCAGGTGAGCAAGGGAACCCTCCAGAGGCCTGGCATAGGCCGTGCATTAACATCTCTCTGCTCAGGTGCTGAAAATCAGTAGAGATTCCCAGTCTCCATTTGCTTAACAAACCATGAACTGATTAACTATCACAACTAGGAGTGCCAGGATTGTGATTGTTCAGCAAAGCAGTCACATGGGTGTCTTGCGTAGTGACTGCTTTGCTCAATGACTGAGAATCCTGTCCCCACTGTCAATTCAAAATCTGTGCGATGAGACAGGATTCTTTTAATTAAGTCTTTCTTTAATTAATTTGAACCCATTAACTTTCTAAAATCAACACTATAATCACCGTTAAAAAAAAAAAGCTCCAAAGTGATTAAAAACATGAGGTTTGGTCAAACTAGGAGTTTTGGTGGGGAATAGTGAACTGAAGTTCCGCAAATTCTGTACAGGTGAAAGGCAACTGGATATTGGATCCAGACTGCCAAAGAAGTCTGAAATTACTCATATGTACTCAAGAATCCTGTTCTTAGTGAGTAAACAGCAGAAATGGATGCTTTTGTAATCTCTTGCAATTAGCACATGGGATTCCATTGTTCTCTTGAGACATTAATGTTGCCTTTTGGGGCGGGGTACTCAAATCTAGCTCTTCTGATGCCCTAACAAGCACTTCCATTTTATTTTCTTGCCAACTGTAGATAAATTATTTGTCATTGCCTTATTTTTGAATGTTTTTTTTCCAACTTTCTAGTCATGTCCACAGATAACCAGGATTTTCCCATCCAAGCGTTAACTGGATTTAGTCATGTGTAGCTTAGATTAAGAATTTAAAATCCACTGTAAAAATCCTCACAAAGATGACAAATTAAAAAAACACTATAACACAATTATTTAACAGATCAATTATAAAATTTAATTTTATATTTAATTTTAAAATTAAAAGTTAAGATACAAAATAATATGTATAAAACATATTAATATAAGAAAGTGAATGCATTATGTGAAATGAGTAAATCATTGTATTTTAAGCGTTTCCCTTGAGAAAGTAGCTTACTTAAATTGAAGTGCAGATTTATTTCTCAGTAGAACATATGAATTTTGAGCACAAGAAATAAAAGATAACATTTCAGGTAATCTTTGCCCTGAATTATGCAGATTCTGTGTGTCTGTGCATCTGTCTGTCTGTCTGTCTGTGTGTTATATGTTGTGTTTGTGTGCATACAAATGAACATATTGTTTATTTGCAATTGTGTTCTAGGCATACATTTCTCAGCATTTCCCCCCACAAACATTCTTCTGCATAATTCCCCAATAGCTATATTTAGGACTCACTTTAATAAGAGAATGATAGGCAATGATATATCAAGAAGTCTACATAACAAATTTATGTATTTAGCTTAGAGGAAAAAAGAAACTAACAAATATACCTACACTGCCTCTACAAGTCACTATCAGCAATCATCAATTTTTCCACCCAATAGTCTTGGGACTGGTCTGACTTTACACTCACAATCCACTAATCTCTGTGGATCATCTGATGCCTGCAGTGATTGAGTTTGCAGAGCTAGTAGCTATGCTGTAAGTAGAGCAACCTATGTGAGCTGGGCATTTTCAGCAGCACGTTGATCCATGCCGATTTCTGTTGCCATGTGATCGGTGGTTAATTCCTCTCACAAGTTTAGTTTGGCAACAATCTGTCCTGCTTGATCCACAGAAATCACAAACTCACAGGTAAATCTTATATCTTTACTAAAAAGGTTTTCAAACAGAACTCTACTGGTAAAAGGTTTAAACAAACAAAAAGGCAGAAGGAGTTAAGGACCACAATGGTATGGTAAATGGAGAAATCTCACCAATAGACCAATAGACACACCATTCCCCTTATAGAGGTGGTATGACTTGGATTTGTTCCTTTAAGGGGCTGGGTTCTTTCTGGGCAACTGAGAGCATTTGTTCAGCCCTCCTCTCCTCGGTGCAGGTCTTTGCATTGGGAGGACATGTTAGCTCCACCTATTCCAGAAATGGCTGTCTCCCCTGGTTGCCGGAAACTTGCTCAGGGAAAGCCCCTCAGGCTGATGATTCTCTTCATCTTTTGAATCCGAACTGGCCATGACAAAGGTAAAATCCACCTAGCCTTGGAAGTTACCTCTGACCCTACTTTCAAGAACATACAACATTTGGGGTTTTCCCATAAATGTATTCCTATCTGATTTTCTGTATTTAATCTCATCACTTATTCTGTTACCAAGAAAGAGACTCCTTCAATTAGGATTCCAACACCCAACAAGTTTTCTTTCGACTCAGATTGGCATTCCCTATCCATCAAACAGTATTTGGTAGAGTGGTGGATGTTGGATGACAAAGGGGCTGAGAAGTGAATACCTATCTGAGAGATGATTTTTTTTATCTTTGGCATCTTCTTTTTCCCTCTTTTAAGTTTACAGTTTTTCTAAGTCACAGAACAAGCAGATAGACATTTAAATGTAAACCAGAGTATTTCTCATGCTACAAAACTCTTCCCATCTTCATTCTGCAACTGGAAAACTTGGTTGCCATCCTTTGACACTCAATCCAACCTATGAGATTCCTGGGGCCACAAAGGAGTCTCCTTACCTAACAAACTGAATCCACACATAATATTGGGGGAGGGGGAGGGGAAAGAGTGGGGAAATTTGTACCACAATTGAATGTGAATGCATTTTGAATTTTTGGTGCAGGAGAAGCAAACAGAATGTTAGAATGATTGGAAGGCCTATCTAAATTCAAACCCTTGTGGGAAACAGCAGATGGTATATGTACAGTATGTTTCCTTCAACACTCTATTTGTACACTCACAAGCCCAAGCTAACTACACCACTGAGCTACTGCACCTGTCAACAATTCAGATTTTGAGGGGAAGAGGACTTGTTTGGAAAGGAAGACGTTTGTACAATTAATAAGAAAGTGATAGAGACTGCCCTTTCAAAAGTCAGCTAACCTTAAAATTGTCTCTTTAGCCTTTGAGGAAGAGTCCCTTCCCTAGCTTTGTAGCTGAGTCACACATTGGCTGTGTGCACCTGTCAGCAGCTGTAGGGAAAGCTAAGGGGACTCAGATGTGGTGGGGAAGAGAAAAGGCCAAGGGGGAAAGGAGAAGGCCAGGCTTTTTGGGAATGGTGGTAGTGAGATAGTAAACTCGTGTGCCACTGGGCCTAGCCAGCTGGGGTCTTCCAATTTGTGGCAGTGGTGCACAGTGTTAGGCCTAGTCAGCTGAGACCTTCCAAGCATAGTAGGGCAGGAAGGTGTCCAGACTTCTCAGAAGTAATGGGGAAGGAGAAGGCCTGTGCACCACTGGGCCTAGCCGGCCAGGATCTTCTGCCTCATGGTAGGTTTCCACGTGCCAGTAGGGATTAGCCCCCCCACCCCCCCAAGCCTTCCTCCATCCCCTTGGGTATCTCTGCATGGTCACTTAACAACTGCAATGAGGAAAGCTTGGATTATGGATGTTGAGCAAGGCAGCCATGTAGCCAATGACTACAATGACTTATGAGCAAAATTCTGGCCTCAATTGTAATTGTAAGTCAAGGACTACCAGTTTATATAACTTAAATCGTAGTCTAAAATAAAGAAGCCAATCCAGCTAGCCCTGTTATGTCTGTAAGCCATTCAGCAAATCCCTGAATAAGGTAAATGTCTGGAGAGTCAGAGTGTTAAGATTTATCTCAATGACTAATGTGAAGCCTGACAATTGTATATATTGAAGCAGAATTTGGATAGCAACCTCTCAGGAATTTGGATTTTTTAAAAAAAATTAAATAAGGAAGAATGGCTTAATTATTAATATCATAATCAGATGAATGGTCTAAAAATCCCTTCTATGTTTTTCACTTATGGATGAATTCATCACTTTTCATCTCCTTCACTTCTGGATCAAAGACTCATTTGTAAATACTGCAGATGCACTTTGTAATTTGCAATGTGAATAATTATATGAGGAAATGTTTATGGATAATTTATATTGAGTCTGCAAGAAAATAATTGTTTTAAACAATTTTCCTGTGTCATGCAAGAATTTAAATCACATGTTTATATGCAGAAAAATCTTTTTTTTCTTTGCTGTTCATAAGTCAAAAAGTCTTAAAGTAGTTTCCAAGATAAAAATGTTTTGGGGTTCTTTGCAGAAAATATTGCCTACTTCATATAGGCTCTAATGAGGTATAATTGTTCCATTTTTCTAATTTGCAAATGGTCACAAACAGATCAATGATTTTCTGTATCAGATTGATTCATTCAGTTCTTTCTAGCTTTACCATTCAGTCTCAAATTAGGTGTTTATCTAATCATTTAGACCCTGTAATAAAACTATCAACTTTGGTATATACTCTTAACTTCAATAAATCAGAGCTTCTGAGAGAATTTATAACAGTATAACAGAAAGTGAAGATTATGTAACTTGCTTATTTAGATATCTTCCCAACTTTATGAGGTCATTTCACTGCTATTAACCAAAGATAGATAGGGTTGATTCTGGTTCCGTTACCAATTTAGAGTCCCAGAAAACATTCTGTTCACAGATTAACATAAAAGGACTTAATAGATTTAGTATCTTTTACACTCAGTAACTCAGACACTACAGATTTATATGAAAGAATTACTGACTGATTTAAAAAGAGGCTGTCCACATAAATATTTGCTAATACATAAATATTTAAGAAAGGAACAAATCTGGGGTGAAATGCTCCCGGTTCAGACCAGATCGCCCGATCCGGTAGCGATGGTGGCGGGTGGTTCAGAGAACCGGTAGCAAAAATCCCTGCGTGCCCCCCCCCCATGCCCAGCTGAGCCGCATGATCATCAGAGGCTTTTTTTTTTACTTTTAAAAGCATTTTTTCTACCACCTCTTCCGACGAAAAAATGCTTTTAAAAGTAAAAAAAAAAAAAGCCCCTGATGATCGCGTAGCTCAGCTGGGATCATCAGAGGCTTTTCAAAGCATTTTTTTCTGCAACCTCTTGGCCGAAGAGGTGGTGAAAAAAATGCTTTGAAATATCTGACGATCCCAGCTGAGTTGCCTGATCGGCAGAGAGGTATTTTTTAAAAAGCCTCTCTGACAATCCCAGTTGAGTTGCTTGATTGGCAGAGGCTTTTCAAAGCATTAGAAAAAATGCTTTGAAAAGTTTTTTTAAAAAAAAAGTTGGCCATGCCCACCCAGTCACATTACCCCCCCCCCCAAGTCATGCCCACAGAACCAGTAGTAACAAATTTTACATTTCACCCCTGGAACAAATGCTTCTTAAATATCATTTATTAATGCCTACAGATATTTTTTCTGATTTTTAAGCATTTTACATTTCAAATGTTCAGGCACTTTTTGCAATTAAGGATTTGAATTATTCTGTTTGCTATCATCAATTTACTTCTTTTTTCCCCTGTCTTTCTATAAACAATCAAGGAACTTTAAGAAACAGTAGACTAGGATAATTCAATCAGAATAGAGCTGGAAAGGACATTGGAGGTTTTCTAGTCCATCCCCCTGCTCAAGCAGAAGACCCTGTATCATTTCAGACAAGTGACTGTCCAGTCTCTTCTTAAAAACCTCCAGTGATGAAGCACCCACAACTTCTGATGGCAAGCTGATAATTATATTATCTATCTATCTATCTATCTATCTATCTATCTATCTAATCAATGTTATTCATTATCATGAGATGATCAGCCACTAACCTGAATCACTTTAAAAGGGTATCAAATAAATAACTGAGGTCAGGTCTACAAAGAAAGACTAGTGCCGAAGACAATGTTACATCTGGGCTGGAGGCACCATTTCTCCAAACATAAGTTGCAAGAAATCTGTAATGGGGCATAAGATTGCCTCTACCTTCCCACTGTCAGCACCCAAGGTTTATAAACACATTGGACTGTGTAAGAAGAAAAATGCTGGATTAAGATGAATCTTAGCAAAGCTATACATTTCTGAAATGTCATGGAATTCCAAATCCCACTTAAATTACAGAAGCCGAGGAAATATGATTGAAAACCCTATTAATTTCAGGGTTTTTCCTTTCAAATGATATGAAGATGTTGAATAGGGGAAGATCTATAATCAAATGGTAAAAATACCCATGCTGTTGTAAGCAAGCGTTCATTTTGGCTCCCTCAGCTAAAAAATGGAGACGAGCTCCGCCCCCTAGAATCAGATACGACTGAACAGGGAAAACCGTTATCTTTACCTTTTATCATCTTCAGTCAAACTCATTATCTTTAAAAATCCAAGAGTCTTGTGCCATCGTATTAACTAATATATCTCATTAAGGTCCCAGGGCTTCATTAAAATTGCCCTGATTTACAGACAGAAAGAGATAAGAGGATTAAAAGCAATGTAATCAAGAGAAAATATAATGAAGGCAGTGATTCACCACAAACAATACTAAATCTCCCATTCAAAATAAGCTAATTTCATACAAGCACGTAAGATTTCATTTAACTTGGATCATGTAGGAGGAGAGTTATGTCAGGCTGTGGAGTCTAGCAGCACTTTTCTAACTAACACCTCCCCTAATAATGTCTACACTGAGAAGCACCAAGTTCAACCAGATGGAGTGGAAATCTATAAAACCTACCAAGAAACTGGCATAGATACAGACACTAATCTCAAATACAAATCACATGGCATCATTCCTACAGGACTGAAAGTGAAGAATCCTTTACAGTCTGCACATCACACAGCAATGACCAAAGAATATATTTAACTTGGAATAATTCCTCATAGAATATCAAGCAAGCTTTTGTTAACTTCAAGATCCTATCGGGCATCTAACAGATAAAAATGTCTTAGAATTCATTCTATGCTTTTTTGGGAATCATACCGTTTTCAAATTACTCCCAGATGTTACAATTCTAGGTCTCGATATTACCATAATTAGTAAGAAAAATAAACTAAGAAGTTATTCTTTAAAAATTAGCTAAGGTTTATTGCATAAAGATGTGAGACTGTTTTGGAAAGCAAAAAGCATTTACATGATTATAACTACATGATTATAACCACTAAAAGAAAATAATTTTCAACAACAGCATGGAAATAAACAGTTAATTTATGAGTATTTCTCAACAGCTGCATAAGGCATAAGGAATGTACTGAGACAAAAACAAATTATGAAAGATGAGATTACAGCAGAACTTCCAACAGAATAATATTCTAAAAGTGTTGTCCGGACAAAAGGGATTCACAGATGAATATGACAAATGTTAACCAGGAAAGTGAGCACTTGGTGGAGAAAGGAAATGCAGAAGGGTCAGGGACAAGAAATGGAAGCTTCTGCATCTATTGTCTCTAATGAGAAAACTATCCACCCAGTGGTGGGATCCTGCCACTTTAACAACTGGTTTGGTGATCGCATTCTTCAAGCGCGTGCACAGTTTTGACAAAACTAACCTTCTGCGTTACTTCTGGGGACTAAGACAGCTGAGGCGCAGCAATCCGTTCTTCCGCGCAAATCAGCTGAGAGGATAAAGGTAAGTAAAGCGTGCAGGGGCGGGCGGATCGTCGGAGCTACCAGTACATTGGAACCGGTGCAAACCGGCTGAATCACACCCCTGTATCCACCCACTTTCCAGTACTCTATATTTCTTATTTCAAGCACTTCTCAACTGCTGAGAATGCAGCTTACAGTAAGAAACATTTCATATTAATCAATACAAGTTCCTAAAGGTCAATCAGGAAACAAAAACCTGTAACCTTTTGTTATATGGATAGCACTTCTTTACAATGCCATCACTTGTTCTCCTGTCCTCTCATTTGAACCTTACAGAGAACAGAATCTGAATCCAAAGCTGTACATGAAAAGAGTAAAAGTAAAAAGGAATATTAGGACAGGGATGGTAGGCATGCTGGTGCACTTATGCACGCTCCTTACAGACCTCTTAGGAATGGGGAGGTCAACAGTAGACAGTTTAAGGTTAAAGTTGGGGGGGTTTGGGGAAGAAACCACAGTGTCAGGTAGTGCATTCCAGGCATCGACCACTCTGTTACTGAAGTCATATTTTCTGCAATCAAGTTTGGAGCAGTTTACCTTGAGTTTGTATCTATTATTTGCTTGTGTATTGTGGTTGAAGCTGAAGTAGTCTTTGACAGGTAGGACATTGTGGCAGATAATTTTAAGTAGCACACTTAGGTCAAACCAAAGTCAGTGTAGTTCTAAGTTGTCTAAGCCCAAAATTTGAAGTCTGGTGGCATAAGGTATTTTATTGCGGGTAGAGGAATGGAGGACTCTTCTCGTAAAATATCTCTGGACTCTCTCAATTGTATTTATGTCCGATATGCAGTGCAGGTTCCAGACAGATGAGCTGTATTCAAGAATTGGTCCAGCAAATGTTTTGTATGCTCTAGTTAGTAGTACAATATTACCAGAGAAGAAGCTATGCAAGATTAGGTTAACAACTTTTAATGCCTTTTTGGCAATGTTGTTACAGTGGGCTTTGGCACTTAGATCTTTAGAAATGAGTACTCCAAGGTCCTTAACAGAGTGAGGGTCATCTACAAGGTCATGTCCATCTAATTTGTATTTTATGTTTTGATTTTTTTTGCCAATGTGCAAGACAGAGCATTTGTTGGTTGAGATTTGAAGTTGCCACTTGTTAGACCAATCTGACACATAGTCAAGGTCTTTTTGAAGGGTAGTTGCATTGTCGGTGGTGTTGAATAGTTTAACATCATCAGCGAAGAGAACAGAGTTGCTTTTAATATGATTGCAAAGGTCATTTATGTAAAGTATGAAGAGTGTTGGACCTAAAACACTGCCTTGGGGAACACCACTATTAACAGGTACAGGATTTGATACAGCGCTTCCTATTTTGACCACTTGTTGTCTGTTTGACAGGAGGGCAGCTATCCATTCATGTAGGAGTCCAGAAATGCCATAGGATTTTAGTTTTAGAAGTAATTTGTCATGTACCGACTGAATCAAAAGCTGAATCAAAAGCTGAATCAAAAGCTTTACAGAAGTCTATGTAAATTGCATCTACTGCTTTGCCCTGATCAAGATGTGTAGTCCATATGTTTTTGCAATGTAGCAGTTGTAGATTACAGGATAAATTTCTTTTATCATGTCCAACCAATTCTTGCCAGCTGGAATAATGACAGTTCATGCCACCACAACTAGAAGGAAAAGGAATTAGACTTAGACGTATACAACATGGTTGCAGGCAGAAGCTCTAAAAAAAACCCAACTACCATGGGCAAAATTCTGAGAAAATGGCAATGTTCCAGTGTTCCTTCCTCTATGTATCATTCAATCTAAGTATACATGACAGAGTTGATATATCTTGAAGACCTATGTTGATGCTATACACACACACATATCCATGACATAAGTATTTACAATGATACATAGAGCACTGTGATATTTCTTGAAAGTATTCTGTACATAAGAACAAAATCTAAGCCAGTGCTCCCCAAACTGCATACATACTTGAAGGGAAAATATCACAGAAGTGTTCCTGCTAGAGCCCTATGAAAAGTAGTATTGGGGGAAAATGTACTGCAGCTCTTTGATATGCAAATATTTTTAGTACGAAGCTCTTCAGGCATTGCCAGTATCAATGCTGTATTAATATTTATTTATTTCCAACCCAATGGAATTTTTAAAATGAATTATTTAAAAAGAGGACTCTGTATATTCACAGGAAAACTCTGGAAATTGAACAGAAGAGAACTATACTTTGTGACTTGGGAGAAGACATAAAGGAAAAGTTTGTACTTGAGAACAGGCCAGATCAGAGAGTAGGGGCTGTGGAAAAAAGCATTAAAAAATTAACCCAATAGAAGAGGAAGCTGAGTAGCCACTCAGAACAATGCCAGCTGCTCCATTTTAAGTCCCCCTTTTCCTTGTCAGCCTTCCATGCTTCCCTATGATAACATCCACACACACACAAACACAAGAGGAAAGCAAAAACATGCCCAACAGTGGCAACACATATAGACGCACCCTAATTAGAGCCTCTGACATAAATACATACAAATGCACACACACAAGCAGCACATATAATATGAACATATCCTGTTTAGCTCCTGGGAAGAAAGCAAATATGCATTCCTTTAGGGATATAAAACAGTACTTCATTACAGGGAAGAAAACACTGGTAACTACTATGACCACTAGCCTGTCTATCTGTCAGCACAATAACTCAAGAATCTGAACAAAGAGAAGTCAGGTGTGAAGGAAAAAAATCCAAATTCCCCAATATAATCACTATGGAAGAAACAATAGAGCACAGGTGTCAAATCTGCGGCGTCACATTGCCATCATGTGATGTTTTCTGATGTTTTTTCCCTTCGTGGAGCTGGGATGGGCGTGCTGCAGTAGAGCATCATGAATGAAGGCAAACATACATGTCCCAGGATAATGTTGCAAGATCCAATCTGATTAGGTCACCAGGATCAGAAGTTTTATTCTCCCGAGTTTTCAGAGAGTACTTGTACTGGAGCCCATCCCCAGGGAACCTCTCTTTTTGGAATATGTGCTTTAGGCTACTTCGAGTCGTACTTATGTGGTGCCTTCCTATTGGCTGATTGGTGTGTTGGTGTCTAGTGATTGGTGTCCAGTGATTGGCTGTTTCCTTGTGCTGCCAAGTCCTCGGCTCCTAGGTATCTGGTAGATCATCAGTTGGAATGTTATCACTGCAATCCGCCCCCCCTCATGACAACATAATATAGTATTACAGTAATAAATTGCCACCACTGCATACCAAACATCTTGTAAAATGCAAAAGATTTAATTTATGTGGCACTTGTTGAACTACACCCACCTGTTCTGATTGTTCAGATTATAATAGAGAGGGGAATGCTAATTATCTTTCTGATAATGCAAAATATATCTTCATTTATGCAATTTCTTTCTGTTCCTCTTCTAGCTGCAAAATCTATATTGTAGCGCTCTTCCAGAGAGTTTCTTCAAAGAAGATTATTTTTGAGTAA
Organism: Pantherophis guttatus; assembly: GCF_059756535.1. Lineage (NCBI taxonomy): Eukaryota > Metazoa > Chordata > Lepidosauria > Squamata > Colubridae > Pantherophis > Pantherophis guttatus. The sequence goes on along the minus strand of NC_142063.1, from coordinate 94,233,690 downwards.
TAGAACAGGCTGAAGCAAATAGGAGGCATGTTAGGCAACCATCAATCACACTTCTCTAGCTAAAATGAGGTATTTTAAAATATATGGATACTGTGCTCAGTACTGCAAAATTCAAGTAGATTGCTACCAAGAAACAAAGGGGGTCATGCACTATTTGTTGTAAAATAATTAGGGATTCTTTTTTGGGATCACACTTTTCAAATGATATCTTTCCCAAAACGTATATGCTCCTTAAAACTTTACTACCCTCAGAAACACATTCACAGAAAAATTGTTTACCTAAATTATGCAATGTAAAGAGAGACTTTTAAAAAAACCTATTAAAAAAAACAAGAACATTACCCTGATTATGGTTTTGTGGGCTTTAATACAAAGAGACTTCTCTTGTGTGCCCAGTGCAGGACTCTAGTGAAGTAAGATCCTCAATCATTCAGAAAGCTACACCTGTGCCTCATTTTCTACTCAGTTTGAGTCTTTCACACATTTAGCTGAATATCTGGAGCAGCTGTCAGATGCCCTGGGGTGCTCCTTTGCATTTAAGAACCAGTTTCAGTGCATGCCTTTCTAAAGAGTTGAAAGATTTTTTTTATTACCTCCTTTCCCGAAGAACGTCAGTTATTGTAAAATGGCATCTGTCTAGGCCACAGCTAGACAGGATGCATGTTATCCTGCCAATTCAGAGGAAGATGCTAATGGATGCCAGGTGGCTCAAATAAACCAAACATGGTACAGGTAGTCCTCAACTTACAATCAGTCATTTAGTGACAATTCAAAGTTGCAACAGCACTGAAAAAAGCAACTTATACCAGTTTTTCCACATGTATGACCATCGCAGCATCCCTGTGGTCATTGTGATCAAAATTCAGATGCTTGGCAACTGGCATGTATTCATGATGGTTGCAGTGTCTCAGGGTCATGTGATCACTTTTTGCGACCTTCTGACAAGCGAAGTCAATGGGGAAGCCAGATTCATTTAGCATCTGTGATACTAACTTAACGACTGCAAAGATTCTATATATAATACTAAATTCTATAATACATAGAATGGTCGTTGCTTACCTGAACGACCCTTTTATGCTCGACGTTCAGACACTCCTCAGTCTGGGTAACGATCACTCCTATTTGCAATGCTGAGTGTCAATCAAATCCCTCTGGAGCTGGATCCGCCTCACTTCCTGCTCCTTCCTCAGACTTTTCACGAAGACAACGTGGTTCAAGAGCATTAGGACAGCCATGAAGAGAAACTCCGCCAGATAGTGACACAGGAAGCAGACAGCTACAGAGGGAAAGAAAGCAGACCTCCACCAAGGCCAGACGCGGTGAAAGAAGGGAGGGACGGAGTGTCTGAACGTCGAGCATAAAAGGGTCGTTCAGGTAAGCAACGACCATTTTCCTGCTCGCCGTTCAGACACTCCTCAGTCTGGGACATACCCAAGTTAGCGAAGAAAATGGGAGGGAATTAAGCCGCAGACTGGCCTTGAGGAGAGATTACAGCTTGTAATACCCGTCTGCCAAATGCAGCATCTGCAGAGGCAAACTTATCCAGCCTATAGTGACGTACAAAGGAAGAGAGGGAGGACCATGTGGCCGCCCGGCAGATATCATCTACTGAAGCCTGGGTAGCCCATGCCGCTGATGTTGCAGCGCTCCGGGTAGAATGGGGCAGTATACCACCCGGGACAGGGGCCCCCCTTAATTCATATGCCTTAGCTATACAGGCCTTGAGCCACCTGCCCACTGTAGCAGAAGAAACCTTCTGACCCAGGGAAGAGGGAAGGAAGGACACCAGCAGAGCCTCCGTCTTACGAAAGGAAGCGGTCCTTTTAAGATATCGTCTCAAAGCCCGTCGCACGTCCAAGGTATGCCATCGCCTCTCAGCAGGATGACGCGGGTTCGGGCAAAAATTAGGTAAGATCAATTCTTGGGCTCGATGAAAACGAGTGTTCACTTTGGGAACGAAGGCTGGGTCGAGGCGCAGAACAACCCGATCAGGGTAGAAGACGCAGAGGTCACTTCTCATGGACAAGGCTGCAATTTCGGATACTCTGCGAGCCGAAGTAATTGCCAATAAAAAGGTCATCTTTAAAGACAAGTAGCGTAGACTGGACGAAGCAATGGGTTCGAACGGTGGACCCGTCAAGGCCTGCAACACCAAGGTAAGGTCCCAAGTGGGGTAGCGGTGAATCGGCGGAGGCCGCAAGTTTGAGACCCCTTGGAGAAAGGAACGGATTCTGGGATCCTGAGACAAAGGAACTCGCGCCTCCCCAGACAGGACGGTGGCGAGAGCCGCCACCTGTCGACGTAGAGTCGCAGGGGCCAAGCCTTTGGAGAACCCCGCATGCAGAAAACGCAGAATGTCTGGAACTGACGCTGTTGTGGGATCCACGTGCTGATCACCGCACCATCTCGTGAAGGTGGCCCAAGAGGCGTTGTAAATACGAATTGTTGATGGTCTTCGAGCTGCTTGAATAATGGAGATGACGTCCTCAGACAAATTGTCCTTGAAGAGCTTTACGCGCTCAAATGCCACACGGCTAATCGAAGCCACTCTGGGTCCGGATGACGTACGGCCCCTTGAGTTAACACAACCTTGTCGGGTGGAATCCTCCAGGGCGGTTCGACTGACAGGTTCTTGAGGTCGGCGAACCACTCCCGACGAGGCCAATATGGCGCTACTAGTAGAAGATTCGCCTGCTCTTGAATAACCTTCCGAATGACTTTGGAGAGGACTGGAAGAGGGGGAAAGGCATAGAGTAGCCCCCGGGGCCACGGACTCCGAAGAGCGTCCAGACCCTCCGCTGCTGGGGATGGGTAGCGGGAGAAGAACCTCGGCAATTGGGTGTTGTGAGCCGTCGCAAACAGGTCCACTAAGGGAAGACCGAACCTCCTTGACAGGTCCTGGAACAGACAGGGGTCCAGCTTCCACTCGGCATGATCTATTTGGTCTCTGCTGAGCCAATCTGCTTCTCGATTTAGAGACCCCGAAATATGTTCGGCTTTTATCGACGAGAGGTGTAGTTCCGCCCACGACAGGAGTCGCTCCGCCTCCTGCATTAGGGTCCAGGAGCGAGTCCCCCCTTGTTTGTTGACATGGGCTTTGGTGGCCACATTGTCCGTTAGAATCAGAATGTCCCGGCGATATACAAGGTGTTTGAAGTGCATCAGGGCGAGGCGAACCGCTCTGAGCTCCAGCCAATTGATATTGTGCGACTGTTCTGTCGACGACCAGACCCCCTGGGCTAACTGAAGGTTGAGATGAGCCCCCCAGCCGCGGAGACTGGCGTCCGTGGTCAACACCGTCCGCTCTGGTTCCAGGAAGGGGGAGCCCTTGCTGAGGGCTGGAGACAGCCACCACCTCAGGGAAAGACGAACTGGAACCGGAACTGTTACCTTGAGAAGAGACTCTGCTCGACCTTGTCTTTGGTAAGGGAGCAGAAACCATTGGAGGCGACGAAGGTGGAAACGCGCCCAAGGGACAATGTCTATGCACGATATTAATTTTCCCAGAAGTTGGGAAAGAGTGAGTAAGGTGACCGACCTTTGGCGTAAGACTTGAGACACCAGAGTCCTTATGCTGACCTGTCTGTCGGGAGAGAGAAAGACTGTACAAAGACTCGAATCTATCGTTGCTCCGAGATGTAGAATGCGAGTCGTGGGAGATAGGTGACTCTTTGCGAAGTTCAAAGTGAACCCGTGGTTTTGAAGGGTGTGAATCACTAGCTCCCGGTCGTGGGTCGCCTGCTCGTGTGATGACGACAGGATCAAAATGTCGTCGAGGTAGCATGCCAGGCGGACCGGAACCTCTCTGAGCGACGCTGCAACTGCTGCTAGCAACTTTGTAAATGTCCTTGGAGCAGAAGATAGGCCGAATGGCATGGCCCGGTACTGAAAGTGATGGCCTCCAAAGGCGAACCTGAGGTACTGTCTGTGTTGTAAGTGAATGGGAACATGGAGGTACGCCTCCTTCAGATCTACGGATTGCATCAGATCCCCCCGCCAGATGCAGCCGAGCAAGGACTTGAGGGAATGCATTTTGAACCGGCGGTATAAGAGGTGTTGGTTGAGACGTCGTAGGTTCAAAATGCCCCTCCAATCTCCCGAGCTTTTCGGGACCAGAAATAGCGTTGAATAAAAACCGGTTTTGAGTTGGTGCGATGGAACTTGTTCTATAGCCTGAATCTGCAACAGATGGGAAATTTCGAGGGAGAGAAGAGAACGCTTCTCCGGCTGAACCGGCCAGGGGCATTGAACATAAAAGTCCTGAGGCATGGTGGTGAATTCCAAACGTAAGCCTTTGGTGACAGTTTGGACAATCCAGGCATCCGAAGTTGTAATTGGCCACAGGTGAGAGAAGGCTTGGAGCTTGCCCCCGATCGGAACCAGGGACGGTGAGTCACTTACCGCGCCTGGCGAAGCGACCAGTGGACTTAAAGGGTCGCCGAAAGCTGGATTGCCGGCGACCTCGGTCACGAAAGGGCGCTCTATCTGAAGCTGACTGGTACTGGAACTGCGAGGATCTGTAATAAGAGGCGCTGCCGGCGCCTTGGTCCTGCCGAAAGGGCTGTCGATTATATGGCCCATAGCGCCTGTCTTGGCGACGAAAGGACGTGGGCAACACCTTCTTCTTATCCCTGTTCTCTACCAGAACAGAATCCAGGGATGGTCCAAACAAAGCAGGTCCCTTATAAGGGGCAGCGGTTAGGCGCCACTTGGACTTAGCGTCAGCTCTCCAGTTCCTGAGCCACAATAGCCGCCTTGAAGAAACCGTTGAAGCCAAGGCCCGAGATGCGAATTTTGCCGCGTCCAAGGACGCGTCAGCCGAATATTCCGCCGCCGCCACCAGTTTAGCCAGGTCCTGTTGCGAGCGGGCGTCTTCGGGGGGTATCCTTTCCCTCAATTGGCGTAACCACACTAGCGATGCCCTATTGAAGAAAGATGAAGAGGTCGCGGCCCGAATGGCCCAAGCTGCAGCTTGGTGCGTCTTACGAAAACCCATCTCGGCCCGTTTATCCTCGAACTTGAGGCCATCTCCAGCTTCGCCTACCAGGATGGAAGAAGATGTAAGGCTAGCCACCGGGTCATCAATCGTGGGCAACTGTAAGAGAGCCTCCAACGCAGGAGCCGAAGCATACAGCTTTCTATCAAACGAATTCGGACCGGACAATGAGGCAGGACGATCCCAAGGTCTTTGTATAACCTGGCAGAAAAGGTCAGGGCACGGAACAAAGTCATGATCCGGTTGAGGGAGATTAAACAGGTTACTGTGAGGGCCAGGAGGGACAGAAGTAGAAGACTGCAGAGAGCCTGAATCCATATTAGTGGCAGCTTTAGCTTTGCGGAGAAGAGAGCGGAACAAGGAAGGCTTAAAAAGACCTGGGAAGGCCGGCTTGTCATGAAACTCTTCCTCGTCCTCAGACATCTCAAAATCCTCCAAGAGGTCATCCTCCCGGGCAGGTTCAGCCACATCACCATAGGAAGCCAAATGTTGGTGTTGTTCAGAAGGAGGATGCATACGAAGGGGGGCAGGAGGAGCACAAACTGGAACAGGAAAGCCACCTGAGGCCTGTTGCAAACCCATTTGAAACATATGGGACATGGCTTGATTAAAGAAAGACTGAAAATCAGCTGGTTGTCCAAAGGCAGGACCCTCCTCCGGACGGAGGCCTGCTGCCGTGGGTGTAAAGGTAGCTTCAGGAACAGGCCTAGAAGACTGAGAATAGTGGCTAGCCATACTAGAAGAACGAGATCTAGTGCTAACTAGAGGCTGAGTAGAAGCAGACCTAAGAAACCCTTGTGAGGTAGATGGGACAACCTCCCTTAACTCACTAGCCAGATGTTCTATATTATGTGGTGCCAAAGGATCACAAGGTGCCTCATGGCAAACAGCCTCAGCAACTGGCTCCTCACAGGAGACTTGAGCTTGTTGTCTTGCTTTAGCAAACTGCTTCTCTAAAGCATTGTGCCTGCGTTGGGCATCCTTATCTGGCTTAGCAGGCTTAGAAGGCTTTGCATGCTTAGAAGTCTTAGCCCTTTTTCCCCTGGTCTGTCTGGGGGAAGGCACTGGGGAGGGAGAGGGGCTCTTATCTAGGTCAGAGGAAAGAGCAGCTTCCTCCCTGTCCTCCATTAAATCAATCGCCAGCAGCCTCAATATGAGAGTAAAAGAATTGTATATACAAATAACTTCAATATTATTAATGATTGTCCCTTTTTTTTTTTTTTTTTTTTATATATATATATATAATTAAAAGAATTGATTAACTATGTACAGACAATTAATTTCTTTCCAGAACGGTAAGGCAATCCTCAAAACTCCACTCCCCCCCCCCCCTTTTTTCTTTCTTTTTTTTTTTTTTTTTTTTTTTATTTATAGAAGATTAAACAATTAAACAATGTATACTTTCCTGAAGCTGCAGAACTTCTCTGCAGGGTAGGTAGTCACAGGTCTGTTCTGGACAGCGTCCACACCTGCTGGCAATGAAACGACCCTGGAGAACAAGGCCCAGGTCGCTGTGCCCCAAATCAGTCAAAAGACGCTTTCAAGTAGGCAGGCAAAATGGCGGCCCGCGTGGCGATGGCTGCAATCGAGTCCTAAGCCAGGCGAAACAAAGCGCCTGCGGCCGGACTAAAATAGCGCTGCAGTAAAAAGGCTCCCTAAACGGCTGATGAGTATGCCAGCCGGCAGGGACTCAAGCCGAAAGAGACTGTGGCCGTTAATTAGATCAGCCGCCTCGCGCAACAACCAGCGGCAAATGGCGGGAAATGGCGGCCAAAACTGCAGCAAAACAAACCGCCAGCCAAGGCAAGCCGCTAACGGCGGCCGGAGCCCCGAACCACCGATGCGAGCCTGTAATCTTCACCGAGGTGAAGGCAGGCAGCGCGCAGCACTCTCAACAAATAAGGAAACAATTTAAATTCAAATAGACAAAGGAAACCAAATTTAAAGATCAAGTTGTAAAGGAGAAACAGACACTCAATGCTCTTGCAATGGCTGAGTGAAAAAGTCTGAGGAAGGAGCAGGAAGTGAGGCGGATCCAGCTCCAGAGGGATTTGATTGACACTCAGCATTGCAAATAGGAGTGATCGTTACCCAGACTGAGGAGTGTCTGAACGGCGAGCAGGAAAATTAATGAGACCATCTTTATAGATGTGAGTTAGGTTATGGGAAGAAGGATTTTTTTTTGTAACTTTAAAATAGGGTGAAGAGTTGTATTAGCTTGTGCTTAGTTTGATGAACTGGAAGCTACTTCTTTATTATTAGTAGCCTTTGTTTCTTTTTTCTTTTCTCTTTCTTTTTTAAATTTTTCTTTCTTACTTTAATCTTTTACTTTAGTTGGTTTTTCTTATCTCTGTTAAAAATTCAGTAACATTTTTACAAATTATTATATCATTAGCATCAATTACATTCAGCATTTCTATAGAACAACCTTCCTAAAGCAAATGGAATTATATAAACATGGAAGATCTCCAAGGATTGTGATGTTTTTACAATGATTATTTAACATGATAGACACGTATACTTGAAAAATCAACTGTGCTGATCTCTTTATTGATCAAGCCAGCTTTTCTCAATCTGGGTCCCTTCCAGCTAAATGTACTCAGAATGATAACAATTGTCATACTGGCTGGAAATTCTGAAACAACACATCTGGCAGGTATGTCACAGGTTCCTTTTTTTGAACCACTAATAACCAGGCTGTCCCAGACTCAACAGACATTAAGCACTGGAAACTTGGACAATTGAGTTTTCTGTCTCCCTTCAATAGATGGGAGGATATTTTTATTTTATAAAAGGAATGCTTGCAGAATTCAATCTTTTATCTTTTTCAGTTTTTACTTTCTATTCCATCAAAGTCTTTATAGACAGTCCTTGATTTACAACCATACGTTTGGTGACTGTTTTTACAACAGCACTGAAAAAAGTGACTTATGACTGTTTTTCACACTTACAACTGTTGCAGCATCCCCATAGTCAGGTGATCAAATCCAGGCACTTGGCAACTGGCATGTATTATGACAGTTGCACTATCCCAGGGGCATGTGATCCCCATTTATAACTTTCCCAGTTTCAAACAAGCAAAGTCAATGTGGGAAACCAAATTCACTTAATGACTGCATGATTCACTTAACAACTGCCCTGTTTTGCTTAACAACTGTGGCAAAAAGGTTGTAAAATGAGTCACAACTCCCTTAACAACTGCCTTGCTCAGCAACATACATTTTTGGCACAATTGTGATCATAACCTGTGCTTTTTCTTCATTATTTTCTGCTTTGTTTCCAGATGGGCTTCTTGATTCTTTTTCTCTTCTTACATATCTTTACTGCATCTGAGGAAAAATGCTTAAAGATCTTTTACTTTTTTAAAAAAAAATTTTTTTTATTAAATATACAATTTAAAAACATTAGACATGGTGCGACTTGTCTGGTACATACTTTTCTAACACTTTTTCTTGCATGTATATTACAATATAGCATCCTGCATCTTCCATATATATATATGTATATATATTTATACTTTTTGTACATTCAATCACACTCCAGTTATATACATATTCCCTTCGCATCTATTCAAATCCAATTTATTCCTATCTAATATTTCTTATATTATTTTATTTATTTTTCTCCCCTTTTCTTCACTTGGTTTCTAAATCTCTATCCCTACATTCCTCCTTTTCTCTAGCCATTTATAAAATGTATTCCAGGTTACATAGAATTCTGATTCATCTTTATCTTTGAGCTCCATTGTTAACCTGTCCATTTCTGCCCAGGTCAATATTTTGTTAATTATTTCTGCCTCTTGTGGGTTCTCTTTGCATTTCCAATTTTGTGCGAATATTAACCTCGCTGCCGTTAATATGTGTACCATAAGATTTATTTCTTCCTTTTTGTAATTATCCCTTACTATACCCAGAAGGAAGAGTTCTGGCGTCATATTTATCGTCTGGTTTAACATCTCTTCTAGCCACTGTTTTATTTGGAGCCAAAAGTCCTTGGCTTTTGGGCACCCCCACCACATATAATAATAAGTGCCAAGTGTTGCGTTACATTTCCAACATTTTGGTGAGCAATTTTTGCACATCTTGGCCAGTCTTGTGGGTGGGAGATGCCACCTGTAAAATATCTTGTACTGATTTTCTTTATATGCAGTCGCTAGGGTAAGCTTTCTGTTCCTCTCCCATAATTTTTGCCAGCTATCTAGATCTATGCCATACCCAAAATTCTTACTCCAGGTGAGCATGGTCTCTTTCGCTTGTTCTTCTATCATGTCGTAGTCTAATAAATATTTATATAATTTCCTAATCATTTGCACATCTGCCCCTTGTAGGATTTCGTCCAATTCTGTAGGTTTGGTCCTTATGCCCCATTCATTTTTATTTCTCACATATTGGGATTGAAATTGAAGGTATGCCCACCATTCTAGTTCTATCCCTTCTTGTTGTAAGTCTTGTCTAGACCTCAGCTCTCCTTTTTCATTCAATATATCTTTATACGTAATCACTCTTCCTAATTTCATGAAATTTGGGTGTACAAACATCTCCATGGTCAACAGCCAGTTGGGAATTTCTACATAATTTTGTTGCTTAGTTTTTATCCAAACATCCAGTAAAGCTCTTCTGATGAAGTGTTTCTGGAAGTATTGGTGTGCTTTATGTTTCCCGTCCCAGAGGATCGCATGCTGTTTGCATGTCATGTCCTTCCAGTGCTAGCAGCTTCCTGTTTTTTAAATTAATCCACTCCCTAATCCACGTGAGTGCTACCGCCTGGTAGTATTTTTCCCAGTCAGGGAGTCCAAATCCACCTCTTTCTTTCGAGTCTTGTAATAATTTCAATTTAATTCTGGTTTTTTTCCCTTGCCAAATATATTTAGTTATTATTTTATTTAAATTTCTAAAAAAATCCTTTTTCAATCTTATTGGTATGGTTTGAAATAGAAAGAGTATCTTTGGCAATATAGTCATTTTGACTGTCGCGATTCTCCCCATGAAGCAAAGTTGCAGGTTTTTCCACCTATCCAAATCTACCTTAATTTGGTCCACTAATTTGTTGTAATTGTCCTCCTTTAGCGTAGCACATCTTGACGTCAAATAAATACCTAAGTATCTCACTTTCTTTACTATCTGCATTTTAATTTTCTCAGCCAATTCTTTTTCTTGCATTTTACTCATATTCTTGACTAAAATTTTAGTTTTTTACTTGTTCACCCTCAAACCTGCAACTTCCCCATATTCGCCCAATACTTCCATTAACCTCTCACCCGATTGTAAAGGGTCTTCTAGAATGAACACAAGGTCGTCAGCAAATGCTTGTACTTTGAAGATTTCCTTTTTTATTTCCAGGCCTTTTATTTGTTCATCTTTTCGGATAATTCTAGTGAGTACTTCTAGGGATAGAACGAACAATAACAGAGATAATGGACATCCCTGCCTAGTTCCTTTCTGAATTTTGAAACTCTGTGTCATTCCACCATTAACAACTACTTTGGCTTTTTGGGTTGAGTAGATTGCGTTGAACATGTTTATGAAATTCTCCCCAAATTCCATTAATTTTAATTGATTTGACATAAAGTCCCATTTGACGTTGTCGAAGGCCTTTTGTGCACATTAAAGCCTATTTCTTTTCATTGTGGGTCTCATAGTATTCCAGTACGTTGAGTATGATTCTGATGTTATTTTTTAACTGCCTCCTCGGCAGAAAACCATTCTGATCACTATGAATAAAATCCTCTAGGAATCTTTTTAACCTTTCGGCCATGATGGCCATGAATATCTTATAGTCCGAATTTAACAAAGATATAGATTTGTAATTCCTAACAAGTGTCAAATCCGAATTGTCCTTTGGAATTAAGGTGATGATTGCTTCCTCCCATGAGGACAGTATTTTTGCATCTCTAAGAACTGCATTAAATACTTCTAATAAAGTGGAATTTAGTGGATCTTGAAGATTTTTATATATTTCCGAAGGCAATCCATCTGGACCTGCTGTTTTGTTACTTTTCTGTCTTTTAATTGCCACTTTTAATTCTAGAGATGTTATGTCTTTGTTCAGCATTAGTCTTATTTCTTCTGACACTTTAGGTAAGTCGGCTTTTTGGAGATATTGAATGCTTTTTTCTTCAAGAGTGCCGCCCTCTTTTGCATATAATTCCTTATAGAACTTATGAATTATGTCTCTTTTCCATTCGTTATGATATATTATCTGCCACTCTTTGTTGCATAATCTACTAATGCACTTTTTATCTTTTTGTTTCTTCAATTTATAATCTAGCCAACGTCCCGGTTTGTCTGCATTTTCGAAGAAATTTTGTTTTGAGTATTTTAGTCGTTGTGCCAAATCCTCCTTCTTGATCATGTTCAAGTTATGTTTAATTATGTCTATTTGTTGCTTCAGATCCTTTCTTTTGTGTTCTTTTTGTAGATCTCTTTCTAGCCTACCAAGTTCTTCCTCCAAATCTTTTTGACACTGTCTTTTCTTTTTATTTTCGTATATTTTGTTTGCAGCACTATCACATCAGAAGAAAGGGGGAGTAGCAATGTATTTTAAAGAGGAAATTCCAACAAAACAAATTTATGAGGATGACGAGGGTAGGATATTGATAGTAGAAGCACTTTTGAACTATAAAAAAGTAGCCTTAGTGGGAATCTATGCCCCAAATGAAAAACAGAATCAATTTTACAAGAAGTTACACACGATTATTAGAAAGATGGAATACAATAACATTTGCATTTTGGGCGATTTTAATGCAATAGTGGATAAACATCTGGATTATAAAAGCGATAAGATAAGGAACTAGGAAAACATTGTCCAATAACTTTTTTTAAAATGGCAGAGGAAATGAATATTTTGGACAGTTGGAGGAAAAGAAATACAGGGAAGAAGCAATTAACATTCTATTCAGGTCGACATGCCTCATGGTCAAGGATAGACATGGTTTGGATGTCAAAGGAATTAAATTTGGAAGTGGAAGAAATCGTAATTGAAAAAAATCTTTGGGCAGACCATAATCCAGTGACAATTAGATGGAGGGGGGAAAAAAGAATACGAAGGTGGACTTTAAAGAGATCAATCTTAAAGCATAAAGAATTTAAATTAAAGATGGAAGAACAGATGAACAATAAAAAGGAGGATACGAATATTCAAAATCTATGGGATACGGCAAAAGCCTACATGAGAGGGATTGCGATCGCCTACATGGCGAAAGAAAATAAAAAGATCTTTTACTTTATGTCTGTCTGGAAAGGAAATAAATGCCTCCGTCCCCAGTTTTTCCAGTTCCTGCCTCCTTTCCTGTTGTCTTATCTATCTTGTTTGCCTCTTTGTTTTATTGGCTCTGATTACTCATCCTGTTCTTCATAAGGCCCATGGGAGCAGAGCTCTGAGGCAGTCATCTTCTCTTCCCTTCTTCTCGCCTTTTTTCCTTTTAAAAAATTGGAACCACGTTGGCTCTTTTCTGATCTTTTGGCATTTCCCCTGTGCTCCAGGATTTCTCAAAGATTTCAGTCATTGGCTCTGAGATGACATCTGCCAGTTCTTTTAATATCCTGGGATGTAATCCATGCTGTCCAAGAGGCATGAATTTATTCAAGGCAACTAAGGATTCTCTCACCAATTCCTTATCTATTTTCATCTGCATTTCTCTTCTGCTCTTTGCAATACAGCTTCTGAGAAGCTGGATGGACTGTTTTTTATTTTGTGAAAATACAAATGCAAGTTAGGAATTAAACAGTTCAGCTTTCTCACTGTTATCTATCACCATCTTCTTGTTCTGTACATAAACAGGTAGTCCTCAACTTACAACAGTTCATTTAGTGACCGTTCAAGGTTACAGTTGCACTGAAAAAAGTGACTTATGACCATTTTTCACACTTACGACCTTTGTAGCAGTCCCGTGATCATGTGATCAAAATTTAGAAGCTTGGCAATTGGTTCATACTTATGACCATTGCTGTGTCCCAAGGTCATGTGATCATCTTTTGCAACCTTTTGACCAAGCAAAATCAATGGGGAAGACAGATTCACTTAACACCCATGTTATTAACTTATCAGCTGCAGTGATTAACTTAACATCGGTGGCAAGAAAGATCGTAAAATGGGGCAAAACCACTTAACAAATATTTCACTTAACAACAGAAATTTTGGGCTCAATTGTGGTCATAAGTCGAGGACTACCTGTATTTAGTTCTTTTTCCCTTAATATTTATTCAGACACTTTCAACGGTTTTCATTCTCAGATCAGGAATTTCCATAGATGTATAGTACTAACAATAGCACTTAGACTTATATACCACTTCACAGTGCTTTACAGCCCTCTCTAAGCGATTTACAGAGTCAGCATATTGCCCCCAACCATCTGGGTCCTTATTTTACCCACCTTGGAAGGATGGAAGGCTGAGTCAACCTTGAGCCGGTGAGAATTGAACTACCAAAATGCAGCCAGCAGTCAGCAGAAGTAGCTTGCAGTACTGCATTCTAACCATTGTGCCACCATGGCTCATTATAGTTTTCTTTACATATAATGTACAGTATAGTTATTCTTTACATGTAATGTAGGACCATTTCAGGAGTGATTTCTACTTACCTTTACTACCAATTCGCATCGTGCTCGCGCATTCTTCTCTGCATGTGCAGATCGCCTAAGATGAATGTCCGGGTCAGTGGATGGAGCCTCCTGCCGGTTTTACTACCAGTTCTTACGAACCGGTCCAAACAGGGAACGGACGTTGTGCTCCTGAACGTCCATTTTCGGGGCGCTGCGACTCCAATCCATGGATGGGTAGTATCTCCTAGTTGCTGGGCAGAACTGAGTGCTAATCACTTCCCTTAGTTAGGCCACTCCCACTTCCACCAATCAGCATCAGTCTTTCCTCACGAAGGCGCAGGAACAAGGTCAACAATGAAAACCACAACAAAGCAAAACATACAATAACAGAACAGGAAGCCGAATGGGTGGGTATGGATTGGAGTCGCAGCGCCCCGAAAATGGACGTTCAGGAGCACAACGTCCGTTTTCCATTGCGCTGCTCCTCCAATCCATGGATGGGATGTACCCAAGTTCAGTTGCCCCGGGGGGGAGGCTGACTGGAATCTTCTGTCTGGGACGTGGCCACTTGTTGTAGGACTCTACGGCCAAAGGATGCATCCGACGAGGCGTATTGATCAATTTTATAATGTCGGATAAAGGATGACTCAGACGCCCAAGAAGCAGCTCTACAGATGTCAGACACCGATGCATTGGTAGACCAAGCCGCTGATGCAGCCGCACTTCGAGTTGAATGAGCGTAAATCTTTGATGGTCGAGGACGTGTTCTTGCATCGTAGGCCGTCGTGATGCAAGCCCTAATCCACCTGGCAATAGTATTAGATGACACCTTCCTCCCCATCGAAGATGGAGTGAAAGACACAAGCAAGGATTCCGACTGCCGAAAGGACTCAGTACGTTTGATGTAACGCCGGAGGGCACGTCTAACGTCCAAGGTGTGCCATAAAGATTCCGACTGATGGCGAGGATTCGGGCAAAAATTAGGCAGGACTAATTCTTGAGCGCGGTGAAATCTTGAGTTTATCTTTGGTAAGAAAGATGGGTCCAAACGCAGAACCACTCTATCGCTATGAAAAATACAAAGATCCTTGCGAACAGACAAGGCAGAGAGTTCAGAAACACGTCTGGCTGATGTAATAGCCAGTAGAAAGGTGACCTTAAGCGTCAGAAATTTCAGAGACACTGAGGCTAGGGGTTCAAAGGGCGAAGTGGTAAGCGCTTGGAGTACTAAGGGGAGATCCCAAGATGGGTATCTGTGTATTACAGGCGGAGAGATGTTGGAAGCTCCATGTAAAAAACTCTTGATCCTAGGATTGTGAGAGAGAGCCCAGTGTTTCTCGCATGAGATGACGGTGGATAAGGCTGCCACTTGTCGACGAAGAGTGGCGGGAGCTAACCCCTTAGCTAATCCCTCATGTAGAAAAGCTAGTACATCTGGGATATCCGCCGATGTTGGGTCCACGTGATGGGACAAACACCAGGACGAAAAAGCACGCCAAGAGGCTTCATAAATCCTAGTGGTAGAGGGCCGTCTGGCCGCTTGAATCACCCTAATCACATCTGATGATAATCTGTCCTTTTGTAGCTGGAGCCGCTCAAGCGCCAGGCGGCCAATCGGAGCCAACCTGGATCGGGGTGGAAGATGGCTCCCTGGCAGAGCAAGTCCTTCTCCAGCGGCAGCAGCCATGGAGGAGCTGTAGATAGGCCCATTAAGTCCGCATACCAGGGCCGACGAGGCCACTGAGGTGCAATCAGAATCAACTCGGCTCCCTCCGATAACATCTTCCGAATTAGGCGTGGAATCAACGGTAGAGGGGGGAAAGCATAGAGGAGGTCGTGAGGCCAACGACAGCGCAGAGCGTCGTAACCTTCCGCTCCCCTGGTTGGGTAACGTGTGTAGAACCTCGGTAGCTGGGCATTCAGGGGCGTGGCAAAGAGGTCCACCTGGGGAGGCCCGAAGTGACGTACAATCTGCTGGAAGAGGGCAGGTTTGAGGGACCACTCCGCAGGGTCTATGTGTTCCCTGCTGAGCCAGTCCGCCATGATGTTGTCCTGACCGGAGATGTGGTCCGCCACTAGAGAAGCAGTGTGCCGTTCCGCCCAAGCTAACAAACTTTCCGACTCCACCATCAAGGACTTGGACCGTGTGCCTCCCTCCCGATTTATGTGTGCCTTGGTGGTAACATTGTCCGTCCGGACTAGCACATGTCTCCCCTCTAAGTCGCGGACAAAATGACGTAACGCGAGACGAACAGCCCTCAACTCCAGCCAATTGATGCTGTTCGCCCGTTCCGCTGGAGACCACTGACCTTGAATCACTGCATTCTGCAGATGTGCGCCCCAGCCCGAGAGACTGGCGTCTGTAATCAGGACCACTCGATCCGTCTCGAGAAAGAAACATCCCTTTTGAAGTGCAGGGGACCTCCACCAAGTGAGCGATAGACGTATCTGAGGAGGTAAGACAATTTGATGCGACAATGTGCTGCGGCGCGCTCTCTGAAAGGGAAGCAACAGCCATTGGAGGGGTCGGGAGTGTCTGCGTGCCCACGGAACGACATGAATGCAGGATATCAACTTTCCCAACAATTGAGTCAACTGAAGGAGGGAAACCTTCCTCTGAGATTGAATGACCTGCACCGTAGATTTGATGTCGTGAACTCGATCTGGAGACAGAAACACCTGTCCTCGCTGAGAATCGATCACCGCTCCCAAGTGCTGAAGTCTCGTCGTAGGTGTCAGATGGCTTTTTTGCCAGTTGATGGTGAAACCATGGTCCCTGAACGTCTGGAGGACCACCTCCATGTCCTTGCGTGCCTGCGACTGTGATGCTGACATTACTAGTAGATCGTCTAGGTAACAGCTGAGACGTATGGACCGCGACCTGATGGAAGCCGCGACCACCGTCACTAGTTTCGTGAAAGTCCTGGGGGCCGAGGACAGTCCGAAAGGCATCGCCCGATACTGAAAATGCATGTTGTTGTATTCGAAGCGGAGATAGCGACGATGCAACGGGTGTATAGGCACATGCAGGTATGCTTCTCGCAGATCGACAGATTGGAGATAGTCCCCTTGTCTGATGGACGCCAGGATTGAAGTGAGGGAATGCATCTTGAATCTGCGATACAAGATGTACTGATTGAGCCGTTTTAGATTCAAGATGCCCCTGTGGCCCCCCGATGACTTGGGCACCAGAAATAAGGTAGCGTAGAATCCAGTTCTCTCCTGGCCTTTTGGGACTGGCTCCACTGCGTTGATGGAGAGGAGGTGTGAGATTTCTGCTTCCATGAGTTCTCTCTGGACTTTGCAATGAGGAATGGGGCAGCGGCGAAAGGTGGTGGGTGGAAACGTATGGAACTCTAATCTCAAGCCGTGATGAATGGTTGTTAGGATCCAAGAGTCGGTAGTTGAGAGGCCCCATTGGAGGGAGAATTGCTGGAGCCGACCTCCAATGGTGCCTTGTAGCAACAAGTCATTTTCCCCTGCGTGGAGGTCGATAGGAGGAGCCTCGGACTGGACGCCTCGATTGGTATTGGCTCCGGCCCCTGTCTCGAAATGGCTGTCTCTCCGATGACCGGTCAGGTGCCTGGGAATAGGAGCGCTGGTAGTATGAGCCTCCTGAACCGGAAGATCGAAAGGACTGACGCGGAGCATAAGGCGCGTATCTCCGGTCAGAGCGGCGAAAGGAGGATGGTAACACTTTGCGTTTGTCTTTATCCTCTATCAAAATTGGATCCAGACAAGGACCAAACAGAGACGGAGCTGTAAAGGGCGCTGATGCCAATTTCCATTTGGCTTTGTTATCTGCACGCCAATTGCGCAGCCAGAAAAGGCGTCTGTTGGTAACTGTTGCAGCCATCGCTCTAGAAGCAAATTTTGTCGCCGTCAAAGAGGCATCTGCGGAATATTCCGTTGCTGCCACCAGCTTGTTAATATCCTGGTGCAGCCTGGTATCAGAAGGGGGAAGCCTCTCTTGCAGCTGGCGGAGCCATATCAGCGAGGCCCTATTGAAAAATGATGTAGCCGTGGCCGCTTTTATAGCCCAAGCCACCGCTTGGTGTGCCTTACGAAACCCCATCTCCATTTTGCGGTCCTCCGCCCTAAGGCCATCCACCACGTCCGCTGTCAGCAGAGAAGAAGTAGATAGGGCTGCGACCGGAGCGTCTACAGAAGGTACTGCAAGAAGCTCCTCTAGTTGTGACTCAGCAGAATAAAGGCGTTTGTCCAGGCCACTCGGAGCTGTCAGGGAACCTGGTTGGCCAAAAGCAAATTTAACAACGTTAGAAAATAAGGGAGGACATGGAATCAGATCCTGGTCTTGTGGAGACACTTGGAAAAGAGTATCGTGAGGGTGCTGCAGGTCAGCTGGTTTGTCTGCAGACCCTTCAGCAATACCAAATCCTGTAGCCATCTTAGCTTTATGCAATAAAGATTTGAAGACAGAAGGTCTAAACAAATTTGTGAAGGAGGGCTTCTCAGGGGGAAGATCCTCATCCTCTGAGAATTCGACATCCTCTGGACAAATTTCGCCCTCTTCAGACTCCTCTGAAGAAGATTGGACTGGTCGCTGTTTACTGGTACTAGGCACAGCCTCATTGTCAGGGACCTGGGTTTGAGAAGGCTGGCATGGAATATTGGATCTAGCCGTCTCGTGTTGCATGCCCGCTGCCAGGATCTTAGCCAGGGCATCCGATAACATGGCTTGAAAGTTCACAGGAGTGTCAGGAACCTCAGGGCGGAGCCCCGCCGCTGTAGGTGTAAAGGTAGCCTCTGGTATCCGCCTGCAGGCCAAGGATGCATCAGAATGGCTAGAAACATCTGGTAGTGACATTGATACCCCTCTGGAGCGGTGTAGATTTGAAGTTGTGAGCCCTGCTGATGGTTCTGCAGGGGCACCGGCTTGTAGGGTACCAGAAGGTTCTGTAAGGCCCTCAGAAGTGGCAACTTGTCTTGACAGAGCCGCCTGATGTTGTTGGGCCCTCTCGAACTGCTTTTCTAAAGCTTCATGGCGTCTCTGTTCCGCTTTATTGACATTAGCAGATTTAGAAGCCAAACCAGATTTATGTCTCCTGGACTTTGCTTTCTTCTTTCCTGCCTTGAGATGGGCGGCAGGGTAATTGCAGGCGCCCTCTGAGTCCGAAGACAAAGGTATGTCTGCCATGGTATATGAGGGCAGGGTACAGGGCGAGCAGAGTCACAAAGGGAACACAATAGTGCAACACCGAGGCCCCTTCAAGGGAATGCCCACAGTGAGGACTTCGCTTAGTAGGGGTTAACTTAGGCCCAGAAGACGCCGGGCTCAGAACCCAATGAGGCAGGCAGGCAAGTATTTAAGTGCAGCAAAAAAGGTCCCCCAAGGTCACTGCTTTTGATTTATTGTCCCTTTTTCCTCTTCTTTTTCTTTTTTTTTTTTTTTTTTTAAACTGCACTCAAAATGGCGGCCGCCACGCCGACAAAACTTGAAACAAAATGGCGGCCGGCCACAGACTGCGTCCCTGTGAGGCGTCCAGTTAAGCTCTGAGGGGAAGGAGGCTTGTAACTCACGCCCTGCTTGGATGCGTAGAAGTTCAAAACGCCGCCGAAGGTCTTCTCCCGGCAAGCGCTTGCTTCCGAAGCCGCTGTGCCCTCTTCGCGCCTCACAGCTGACTGAAGATCATCGGAGGCCGCCCGATTGCAAAGGCAGGCGCTCCGGCGCTGCTGAAGGTGTTGATTGATGCGACGGCAGCTTTACCGGCTCCCCGGTAGGCTAGCGCGTCGCCAGCAGCTAGTAAAGTGCGGATCCGCCCAGCCGGGTCGGAATCCGGCGTGCTGAAGCCCCGATCGGTGGGGAGATAGGCCGGACGGCTTGGAGCCCCAAGCTCGCCCTCAGCACACAGCACCAGAGGTTTCTTCACACAGAAACTCAAATTAGATGAAGAGAACAGGAAAAAAATAATAAAATAAAATAATAAAAGGGAAGGATTAAAATTCAATTGAAGAGCACTCAAATTGCCAAGTTCTCACAGCAACTGAGTGAGAAAGACTGATGCTGATTGGTGGAAGTGGGAGTGGCCTAACTAAGGGAAGTGATTAGCACTCAGTTCTGCCCAGCAACTAGGAGATACTACCCATCCATGGATTGGAGGAGCAGCGCAATGGAAAACAACCCACCACTGGTCCATTTCTTCTTTCATTGGATCTGGGGGTTTTAGCCACCTATATCCTTCCATGTATTCCAATCATGAGAGTCATCCCATCAACTTTAAGCAATTCCTACAATGGCACATTTACCCACCACTACAAGTTCTGCTTTTTTGTCCTCCTTATTCTTAGTGTATAGGTATCTGAACCATTTAATACTGTGCTCCTTAAGTTTACCTGCTATTATCCCAAAAATATCTATTCAGCAGGATCACACGTTACTTGTTTTATTCTTTCTTCCTTGTCATTTTATTTTTCTGAGTTAGCCTCTGCCTAATTCAGTGTGCCAAATACAATCTGTCTGAGTTCATTAAATTAATTAAAGCTATTCCTGGAGATTTTTTTTTTGACTAGGAGGAAAACTAAAATATTTTCAATAAAGGTTAATAAACTATATATCTTGATATCGACAGTTCACTAAGCCACTGGGCCTAGAGGGTCACAGTATCTAATATTCCACTTTAATCCCATCTAACAAATTCTATCAAGTCTAGCTAGAGATTCAGAGAATTACAGCCCAGGAATGTCTGGATGGCTCTTATGATTATTGCATCATTTTAAACATATTTTTTAAATAAAGGTATTGTAGTTCTCGCTTAACAAGCTGTCACTTAACGAATGTCCAAAGTTACAACAGATTTCAAAAAAGTTACTTACACTCCATCCTGAAAACTTCAACTGCTGCACCCATTGGAGGTCATGTGATTGATTTTCAGGTATTTGGCAACCAGCTCACATTTACAACCAGATGTAGCATCCTGCAATCAGAGCTT
Organism: Pantherophis guttatus; assembly: GCF_059756535.1. Lineage (NCBI taxonomy): Eukaryota > Metazoa > Chordata > Lepidosauria > Squamata > Colubridae > Pantherophis > Pantherophis guttatus. Next base: position 94,213,205 of record NC_142063.1, on the reverse strand, counting down.
CTCAGTGGATTGGATTATATAAATTTGTCTAAATAATTCAGGACTGAAAAATATCTACAAAGGTATCTTTTATTTTCTCTGGTTTGTCTCTTATAATATGAGAATATTTGCAGTTGCTATAGAAGTATAGATTCTAGTTTTCTGATAATAAATATTCAAATATGAGAATCCTTTCTAAAACAAAAAGGACAAAAATAGTGCAGACAGTGTTCAGTGCAATACACTATTACAGAATACTTAATTCGCTTCATAAAATCAAGAATAGAAAACTCTAGCAATGAAGAGTTTAGGTGCCTTGCAAAAAATACATTTTAATTAGGCCCATTTATGACCCAGCATTGTCTTAAATATAGATTCGAAAATAATGTTCCAGCTAATGAATGAGAATTCTAAGCTAGGAATGCAATTAGTTCAATTTGCTATCTGCTGTTAATTGCAGTAATTATATTTATGATTTTATTGTAGAAAACATTTCACTTAATTATCAATATAAATAGTCTTATAAAATATTTATTATTTTTAGATTCTATAATACAGAGTTCTATTAAATATTTAAGCAACACAAATGGATGATCACTGCAGCAAGTTAGATATCCATGGCTGTATGCCAGAAATAGCACTTCAGGCATGAATTAATTCAGCAAAATTACTATGCACACCTCAGATGACAATAACTTAAAAAGAGGGATGTCTGTCTTTCCTATTCTTAATACATAAATACATTTAAGGCTTATGAAATTAACAATAAATGTTTTAAGAATTAAGAAAAATCCAATGTTCCAAAAAGCCATACTTTTTTTTTTTTAAAAAAAAGTACAATTAGCTGATCACTTGAATAAATGTTCCCCATAATATGTTCTCTATATAACTTTAACAAGTGTTCATCCTTTTCATTTTGATAACTTGCTCCTAAATTCAACTTCAAAGTTAACTATATCAGTAATAACTAGTGAATGCTATTCTTTACATATTAGACTGCTACAAGAGTCTAACAGCACAACTCTTTAGCACAAGTATTTCATCCACAATTTTCCATGAAAATGTATTCAGCATTTATAAAGATCTTAATAGTTCTGCTATTAAATGGTTTATAATTGTTCACCTAATAATTTGAAAGTTAATTTTAGAGGATATTACCCTTAATGTGTAACTCTCATATGTGATAATTATTTTTTTCATCAAAATATATGCTAAGGAGAAGACAGAAGAGTTTTTAAGGGTAGCACTAGAAAACCTCTATCAAGAAGCAACAATATTCACCTTACAATTTGCCTTCTATAGATAACAAACACAGGAATTATTCTCACAAACCAGACTGAGTCTGCCATCTAAAGATTATCAAGTGCAACATGCAGTGGTGGGTTGCTCCCGGTTGGGTCCGGTTCTATAGAACTGGTAGTAAAACCGGTGGGAGGCTCCGCCCACCCATCACAACATCATCATGGGTGATCTGCGCATGCGCAGAAGCGCGCGCACTCCCGCTGCAAACCGGTTATAAAGATAAGCAGAATCCACCCCTGGCAACATGCATTTCTCAACGCAACCCAAGCAAAAAAAAAAAACTACAAAACATATATAAAATTCATATCAAGTGCAAGAGATCTCTATTATACAACCAGAATATCAAGGGCAACATTCATGGAATTATTCTGACTCCAATGCTGCCCAGCAATTGATATTCAGTATTTGGAGGCAGAATTAAATATCACAATGGACCATTTTATTTCCTCATAAAATGAGGAACGCATCTCTTAGTTGATAATAGTTGGCAGGTATTACCAACTTCCTGTGGAAGAGAATTCCAAGATTAACCATGTATATGTAAACAAGTATTGTGTTTTGATTGTCTAAATCAGGGGTGTCAAACTCAAGGCCTGCGGGCCGGATCAGCCTGCAGGGTGCTTAGATCTGGCCCGCAGGGCTGCCCTGGAAACAGCAAAGGCCCACAGTGCCTCTGCCAGCGAAAACGGAGCTTGGGAGGGCCGCGAGCAGCTCTTGCGAGCTCCGTTTTCGCTGGCAGAGGATTACAGGAGGTCATCGCAGCCAAAAACAGGGCTTGGGCACCCATTTTCGCTGGCAGAGCACTCAGGCAACCATAGGAGCCCCCGACAGAGTGATGTCCAGCTGGCCATGCCTATGCCAGCCTCTCGAGGTCAAACACAACCGTGATGTGGCCCTCAATGAAATTGAGTGTGACACCCCAGATCTAAATTCTCCATCAATCTGCTTCATGTATGACCCTGTCACAACTTCTCATAGCCTACTTTGTCTGTCTCAGGTATATCTTTATAAATTTCAGCTACATTTATTTTTTTACTAATTAATACCCTCACACACACACCCTAAGTTTTGTAACTTATCCTCTAGGGAAGTTGCTGTTTTCACTCTCCTTCTCTCCAATTTTATAGTAATACTTTACAATATAACATTTAGAAGTGATTTCAATATTCTGACTGTTCCTGAGATCTTCATTTGAGACGTACTATATACATAGATCTATGAAATCCTAAATCATTCCAGAAGAAAAAGAAAGGCCACATCTTGCCATTTACAATTCAACTTAACTACTCATACATTAATATCAGTTTTCTACTGTATTCTCTATTTTAGATAAATGACATCTTTATTTTATGTCTGCTTAGAAGTAACCTGCATCAACTGACTTCTGCAGTGGAACCTCCCATTTTTCAATGAAATTGGTGGAAAAAGTCTCTGGGTCAGGATCCTGCTTAATTTGTGCTACAGAGTAATACTGAATTTTAGAGCAGAACTAGAAAATGACAAATTATAAATAGCCAATGCTTAATACTGATTTCAAAATGAGCATTCAATAATCAAAATGCTCCTGAAGAGGTCCATTTTTGGCTGTTGCTGAGAGAAACTGGGGGGGGGGAGGGAGGGAATTGTTTTCAATTCCAGAACAATTGAATTCCAGCAAGTACAGAACAGTTTTAGTGGATCACAAGCTTGACAAAATATAACTTTTTAAAATTATTGTGCCAAACATTCTATTTAAAGGCATTTTTATTTGTACACCCAAGTAGGTTCTTAAAAAGGAAGAACATGAGGCTGACCAGCTTCCAAAAATATGATTCGCAGTAAGAAACAATAATGCTTTTATAACATGTTTGACTGGAAAATGTGACTCAGAGTAGATAGATAAATAAATAGATTCAAAAGGTATTTAAAAGGTAGCCTTCCTTGATAAGTATGGAATAAAAGCAAGAACATTTTGTACTCAAACACAATATATCAAGAACAAAAATAACTCTTTACTCATCCATACATGCTTTGAATGCCAAACCCAAACCATTGTAATTTGTTTAATTGTACTTCATAAAAATATGCCTGCAGTGTTAAGTGGTGCACATTTAACATGAAATATAAGCCAATTAAAAGATATAATGGATTGAAAGACTGCATGTAGTAGATTTTCTCCTTAATAGGAAAAAGAAATTCTAGTCTCCATTCTAGTCTCTAGTCTTTGGACTCTAGTCTCCATTCCATAAAAAATGTAAGCTATTTTTCGAACAGTAAGCAGCTCTTGCTTATTTCAACAAGAATTATCTATTTTGCACTCTTGAGAAAAAGGAGTACAAGATTATCAGCATGTATGAATGCCATATTGTATGACCTATTCACGATATTTACAATTTATTTCTGTTTCCAAGTCAGTTTAAAAATTGAAGAATCTTGATGATAGCACAAAAGGGCAAACTCTAAATCTAACTTGGAGGGACAAAATTTTATCCCACAGGCAGTAGTTCTAGCTTTTGTTGTTGTTCAACCACTAAGTTGTGTCTGGCTCTTCATGATCCCATGGACCATACCACGCCAAGTTCCCCTGTCCTGCACTGTCTCCGGGAGTTTGTCCAAATTCATGTTCATTGCATCAGTTACACTATCTAACCATATCATCCTCTGTCATCCCCTTCTCCTTTTGCCTTCTATCTTTTCCAAACTCAAGGTCTTTCCCACTCCTCTCATTTCATGGCCAAAGTTTTTGAGCTTCAGCTTCAGTATCTGTCCTTCCAAAGAACAGTCAGAGTAGATTTCTTTTAGGATTGACTGATTTGATCTCCTTTCAGTCCAAGGGGCTCTCCTGGGTCTTCTCCAACACCACAATTCAAAAGCAGTATTTCTAGCAGCTGTACTATTAAGTTAGTTTTCAGACATTTAAATTTCAGACAGTGACAAAAATCTGCATTTTTACTCATCTGCCTATTCTTGCACCAATACAGGTTAAATAAGCCAGTATAAATGTTTAGTGAAAAGCTGCTGATTTACATATTTCTCCAGCAATAACTTTAATCAAACACATAATTGGCATTATCTCAAAATAAAATTATGCAATTCAAGCAGTAATGACCAGTTAAACATTGCTTTTGAAATCAAATTAGAAGCTACCTTGGCATTTAACTTCATTTACTGCAAAAATTCATAGCAATAAAAACCCCAAAGGAGCTAAAGATGAGGCAAGATTTTGTTATTGAGAATATCAGCTGGTAGCTTTCATAAGCAATGATCTTGGCAGGCTCCAAATACTTGTTAAAATCCTACTGCCAAAACCAAGGGGAGGTAATATTATTTTTCCATAATTGTCAGTCAGAGCAATGTCTATTCCTGAATATTATAAGTTCCATACTGCTTTAGTTACAGCTTGTATAAGCTACAGTTTTTTACATAAATGTTCTTATTTATGATGAAACTTCAGCACAAAAAGTACAAATGATTGTGAAAGAAAAACTGTATACCTATTTTTTCTTCTGTTCAACAGTGTCTGATTCTCAGAAACTGCTTGAACAAATTCCTGTAATTTTCTTTGCAAGGTCTTTCAGAAGTAGTTTGCCATTGGTTCGTTCATAGGTGTGAAAGAAAGTGCCAAGCTCAAGGTCACCCACACTGGCTTTTGTGCCTAAGGCAGGACTAAAACTCACAATTTCCCAGTTTTTAGCTTGATGCCTTAACCGCTACACCAAACTGCTTCTGTACCTATGTATCTGGGCTAATCCATAGTTCAGATTCAGTTCCATGCTAGTGATTCAGAGCATACAAGGGATCAAACAAGCAGCCATATTTTTCTCTTCCTTAAAGCGGCTTTGAGGAATTATAGATAAATGCTATCATGTTCCTGTGCCAAAGCTTTCTTTGGAACCTAATTCAAAATATCACACAGTCCAAATACATATTACAAATTGTGCATAACAATCCACAGAACTTTCTTCAATCCATATAGCAATGATTTAATGAGCATTTCTTTCAGCTAAATCAAATATTGCTCACTGCTGTATAGAAGAAGACACATGCATATCTGGCAGCAAAACCTAATACTCTTACATTTGTGTACATACATATACACACTAAACTTGTTCACATATACTTTTTTGCTAAGCTTGTTCACATACGATTTCACACACACACAAAAAAGCAGTATAATAGTATATACAAATACTCAGTGCTTGTCCTTTCATGAATGCCTATTCCCTCTGGAAATAAAAGTTGAGATACTATCTAATTAAGTCCTCCTATAGATTGAAATTTTTTCATCAGCAAAAAGGAGATGGGGGTATCTAATTAAGTTGTCCATTCCCTCCCCCAGGCATCAAAGCTTCTAAGTTCTGCTCTGGAGAACTGCAGAACCCTCTAGAATCAATCTGAGAAAAAGTGCAGAATAGTGCAGAGGAGAAATGAGATGAAAATCTTGTCCCATAAGCAAAAGACTACTCACACTACATAGTTTTTCACCCTTCGTAAGATGAAGAGGTAAGAAATCTGCTCTTTAAATCTGAAATACCTCCTAGCATATCAAAACTACTTATCTAACTATATTCCCAAATCACAATGAAGACTTCATAGACTATATAATTTATTATGCAGCCTATGTCCGCGATGGCGAACCTATGGCAAGCGTCCCACAGGTGGCATGCATAGCCATATCAGTGGGCTCAGCTCCAGCGCACATGCGCACGCCAGCCAGCTGATTTTCAGGCCTTCTGGGCCCACCAGAAGTAGGGAAACAGGCTGTTTCCTGCCTCCGTAGGGCCTCGGGGGGGGGAGGCCCATTTTTCTCTCTCACCTGACTCCAGAGCCTTTCTGGGAGTCTGGGGAGGGCAAAAAAGGCCTTCCCTACCCCCTTGGAGGCCCTCTGGAGGCCAGAAATGGCCCATTTGCGGCCTCCAGAGCAGGGCCTCTGGGGGAGGTGGGGAAGGCCATTTTCGCCCTCCCCAGATTCCTAGAGAGGCTTTGGGGGCTGGGGACAGCAAAAAATGGGCCTTCCGGTCCCACCGGAAGTTGGCAAATGGGCCGTTTCTGGCTTCCGGAGGGGTAGGGAAGGCCATTTTCACCCTCCCTAGACTCCTAGAAAGGCTCTGGAGCCAGGTGAGAGAGAAAAACAGGCCTACCAAGCCATCGCGTGCCAGGAGCGGGGCGGGTCGTGTGTGCATGCGCGGGGGCGGGGTGCATAGAATTATGGGTCTGGGCACACATGCGCACGACCCGCGATGGCAAAAAGATTAGCCATCACTGGCCTATGTAATTAATCAATTAAACCACTTTAAGGGCTAGAATAATAAACATATATTTTAGTCCATTTCTGTTCAAAGCAGATGAGATGATTTATAGAAGATTCTGGAATTGTAAAGCATCCTGTGCTAATTACTTTTACTCAAGATTACTTCGCTCTAAGAGCTTGATGATCAAAACTCTGCAACAGGTATTGTTCAGAAAGAAATCAGTATTTCATCTTCGAAGACCTCTTATACAGTATCGCTAAGAGTATGCCCCTTTTATCCATCTTTCAGAACGTTGCACTTTCCCCATGAAATGAAGTAAAAAGTCTTAGCACTTTCTAAAACTTTCTCTTTTAACTACAGTAAATAGTGTACAATAATTGGCATTCAATTTCTTCATGCATCCCCCAGATGGTCCAATTAGAGAAATATAGCCCTTTCCCCATATATAGAAGAACAATATTTTGTATGTGGAAAAAATACAACTCTTCTAAAAATATATTATCCATTGCTTAGCAAGAGTGCAATTACAATCTACTGCAGTTCAGAATTCCTATCACTGTGTAAAGTATCAGTAATCAGATGTGTTTGAAATAATTCATGGCATGCAATATATCTTTCCTTTATTTGGGGTTTTTTTTTAGTTTTACATTTTTAAGTATTTATAAATTATGTACTAGCCTTTTTTAAAAGTTGGAAAATATTTCTACAAACAGCTCTGCAAAAAAATTTACTGAAAGCTGTTTAATATTTTTAAACGTATCAACTCCAAAAGAACCATAATATTTTTTGATATTTGAAATTTGATCAAAAATTTTGATATTTTATCTTAGTTGATATATGAAAAATGCAATCCTCTGCTAGCTGGCTCTATCGATCTATCTATCTATCTATCCATCCATCCATCCATCCATCCATCCATCCATCCATCCATCCATATCTATCTCACTTCAGCCTTCTATTCCATGTGAACTAGATATTAAACTATTGCTTTTAAATGTGGCACTGCAAAACAGTTGCAGAAAGGGTAAAATACGGTTGCAGACAACATGAATTAAATTTACCATCTGGAGAAGTTCTTATTAAAGCAAGCATTGCTAAGCAACAAAATTCTAATTAACTCATATTGGTGGGTATGAAAGTACTGATAGAATTATATAATACAAGACAAATTCTTAAATACTGAACTATTGCATAATTGTGATGCAGTATTGGGAGTTAACTGATGCTGTAGTGGGAGATACAAGGACTAAAATTATCAATACCATTTGATGTATGAATCAGGCCACTCATCCATCTAAATTCTGCATTATACAGGTGAAACTCGAAAAATTAGAATATCGTGCAAAAGTTCATTTATTTCAGTAATGCAACTTAAAAGGTAAAACCAATATATGAGATAGACTCATTACATGCAAAGCGAGATAGTTCAAGTCTTGATTTGTCATACTTTTGATGATTATGGCTTACAGCTCATGAAAACCCCAAATTCACAATCTCAGAAAATTAGAATATTGTTAAAAGGTTCCATATTCTAGGCTCAAAGTGTCCCACTCTAATCAGCCATAACACCTGCAAAGGTGTTACCTGAGCCTTTAAATGGTCTCTCAGTCTGGTTCAATAGGAATCACAATCATGGGAAACACTGCTGACCTGACAGTTGTGCAGAAAACCATCATTGACACCCTCTGTAAGGAGGGAAAGCCTCAAAAGGTAATTGCAAAAGAAGTTGGATGTTCCCAAAGTGCTGTATCAAAGCACATTAATATTAAGTTATGAGGAAGGGAAAAGTGTGGAATAAAAAGGTGCACAAGCAGCAGGGATGACCGCAGCCTGGAGAAGACTGTCAGGAAAAGGCCATTCAAAAGTGTTGGGGACTTTCACAAGGAGTGGAGTGAGGCTGGAGTCAGTGCATCAAGAGCCACCACACACAGACAGATCCTGGACATGGGCTTCAAATGTCGTATTCCTCTTGTCAAGCCGCTCCTGAACAACAAACAACGTCAGAAGTGTCTTACCTGGGCTAAAGAAAAAAAGAACTGGTCTGTTGCTCAGTGGTCCAAAGTCCTCTTTTCTGATGAGAGCAACTTTTGCATCTCATCTGGAAACCAAGGACCCAGAGTCTGGAGGAAGAATGGAGAGGCACACACTGCAAGATGCTTGAAGTCCAGTGTGAAGTTTCCACAGTCTGTGTTGATTTGGGGAGCCGTGTCATCTGCTGGTGTTGGTCCACTGTGCTTCATTAAGTCCAGGGTCAACGCAGCCATCTACCAGGAGATTTTGGAGCACTTCATGCTTCCTTCCGCAGATGAGCTTTATGAGGATGCTGACTTCATTTTCCAGCAGGACTTGGCACCTGCCCACACTGCCAAAAGTACCAAAACCTGGTTCAATGACCATGGGATTACTGTGCTTGATTGGCCAGCAAACTCACCTGACCTGAACCCCATAGAGAATCTATGGGGCATTGCCAAGAGAAAAATGAGAGACATGAGACTGAACAATGCAGAAGAGCTGAAGGCCGCTATTGAAGCATCCTGGTCTTCCATAACACCTCAGCGGTGCCACAGGCTGATAGCATCCATGCCACACTGCATTGAGGCAGTAATTGATGCAAAAGGGGCCCAAACCAAGTACTGAGTACATATGCATGCTTATACTTTTCAGAGGTCCGATATTGTTCTATGTACAATCCTTGTTTTATTGATTTCATGTAATATTCTAATTTTCTGAGATTGTGAATTTGGGGTTTTCATGAGCTGTAAGCCATAATCATCAAGGCTTGAACTATCTCGCTTTGCATATAATGAGTCTATCTCATATATTAGTTTCACCTTTTAAGTTGCATTACTGAAATAAATGAACTTTTGCACGATATTCTAATTTTTCGAGTTTCACCTGTAAATGCTGACTAGCAGTAGCTTTTACAGCATTTCAGGACTTTTCTCTGAATTCTACGTTGGAAATACCAAGGATATTCTGTATGCTAGTCATTTACTCTACCAGTAACTTATGACATTTGTGACCATAACAATAACTTGAATCAAACAATTTACTATTATATATTGCAAACTGATAAACAAGATTTCTAGTGCAATCAACCAAACATCCAATAAGGAAATATGAAACTAATAAAATAATTGTATACCAAGAGAATGGTCTCTGTTGTAGTAGAGTAGGCAGTATATATGCATAATATAAGGAAATGAAAGTTAATGGAAGTGGTTATAGTGAAAAAAAAGATCTTTCAAATAGTATGTTGAAGAATAACAATATCAAGTAATTATTAGCATAATGCAAATGGAAAATTAAAAGTATTACATTGGTCAAGAAACCAAGGTATTCCTTAGCAAATTTATAAAGCAACTAAAATTTTCAAACTATAGCATAAAATTAACTTCCAGAATTTCTAGAGCAATTAGAAATTTTTACAGTACATGACTGAAACTGTCAACAAAATAATATTAATTTTTCAAATTTTATTTAAAAAAAACCCCTGATTCCAATAAAGCACAATGAACTAATAGGTTTAAAAAGACCTTTGTGAAAACAAAGTTGAAGTTTTGGATAAAAGAGAAGCTCAAATAGAATGCCGATGCAATATTACACAACAAACTTCAAGCAATAACAGTTTTCCTTCCTCTCCTCATTTATGTGTCCTTGAAAACTGCTTTAGAGGGTCCCCAGATCCCCTGGAGCAGATTGGAAGGGAAATTCATCTGCTGGCACAGTTCAGCTTGCTGGCAGAATATCATTGGATACAATTCAAGGTTCTCCCCAAGTCTATATTTGCACTGAAACAAAAACAAATGTTTATTACCAGTATCAATCCATAGAGAAGTTTAGACAATTAAGGATCAGGAAGAGACTATTCAGTTGAATATATTTATCATTTTTATTTACTTCAACCAGAAAGAAGTTCTTTTCTCCAGAAACAAATGTCTCGACCCACTTAAGCAAATAAGCATAAATCACTGACTATTGTTTTGAAAGATGTATTATTTTGGGAAGAAAAAAAATCTGAATTCTATACATTTCATATATCACAGGTGGTTTCAGAAGTATTTTGCCTGGGACTCCTACCTCTACCCATTTTGCAGTGATGTGAGGCCCTCACTTATACTCTGTATATTCCTGGATTTCTGAAGGCAAATGGAACTTTTTAGTAACATCGTCGATTTTGGGGGGAAAATAGATGTGACAGAAAAGAAGTGAAAAATACCATAGAGAATGTAGAACAACCGCAGGAAGAGAAAGGATGACTCCCATATGAAAAACTATAAAACAGATTAATCGCCAAGCAAAATAAACAGAATGTGAATATAGGTAGTCCTCATTGAATTATCATTATCAGCAACCATTCAAACTTACAACAGTGAATGAGGGGAACGTATAACAGATTCTCATAGTTGTGGTCATCTCAGAGTCTGCGCTTGGCAATCAGCTGGCAATTATGACATTGCAGCATTCCACCGTCACATCTTCACCATTTGTGACCTTCACTGCAACAAGTAAAATCAAAGGGGAAGCCTGGAGAAGGTTCAACGATCACATGACTGTGAGACTGCATCACATGACTCCTGCAACCACACAGGAGTCACCTAACAACAACAATTAGGACTGCTGCAACTGCCCTGATCAATTAATAAGTCATGTGATGTTGCACATTATGACTGCATTGCTTAGTGACAGAGTTGCTATCCCCAATTACCATTGTTAAGTAAGTTCCTTGTATAGGAAGATGTGAAGTCCACTTAGAACAAAGTAAGAATTTTGTTCAAGTTTGTGAAGTTACACTAATGGGAAGCATGAAAAATGATCCTTGGCAGTATTATAAAGTAGAGAGGCTGCATATAAGAGGAGAAATAGCTGGTAGTCACCTTTAAAATCCTTCATGGTTTGGGACCAGATTATTTATGTGGTTTCTTCCCCATCTGTTTCTACCAATCTTATCCAATCCTGCAGGATGGGAGTGCTATGAAAATTGTTCGTTAAAAAGTGTCAGCTGGTAGAGTGCAAAAGGAGAGCTCTTTCTGCCATGACGCCTGTCCTTTGGAATATCACACTTCCTTAAGACGCTGAAACCTTGGCTCAGTGCCCCAGCCAAGGCCCCTAGGAATGTAATAAAGCCCATCTCCTGGTTATGTTAATAGTTGTTTTATGAGTCTTGGCTGCCATGTGTTCTTATTTTCTCTACTGCATGTGTTTTATCTATTTTTATTGTAAACTGGGCAGCTTTTGAAATTAAATAGATGATAGACAGACAGACACAGACAGACAGACAGAAAGAGGCAGGCAGACAGGTAGGCAGGCAGGCAGGTAGGCAGGCAGTCAGACATAAAAGGATACACTGATTTTGTAATATGCATAAACCAATGATATTTGATGAAATGATGAAATGAAAGTAATTATGGTTGAGAAAGACAACACAGACAAGAGAAAACTATTAAAAGGAGGTAGAAAAATGTATTTTATTATTATAAAGTTATAATATAAGATTATTTTATTTGATTGTATAATGTGTATACAGGGAAAATAATAGTAGAAAAGATCATAGTAAAAAAAAGGAACAGTTAAAATTAAAGATCAATCCTTACTGTCCTTTGGAAGGACAGATACTGAAGCTGAGGCTCAAATATTTTGGCTACCAAATTAGAAGAGAGGACTAGTTGGAAAAGAGTCCTTTCCCTAAGGCTGCGAAAGATTGAAGGCAAAAGGAGAAGAGGGCAGCAGAGGGTGAACTGGTTAAATAATGTCATCAACACAATGAACATGAATTTGGACCAACTCTGGGAGACAGTGGAGCAAAGAGGGTCTTGATCCATGGAGTCACAAAGAGGCGTACCGACTTAGTGACTGAACAACAGCAAAATTAAGTTAAAGAAGGCTAAGAAAATGCAGAATGCTTTTATGTCTTTTATTGAAATAATATCTGATAAAACCAGTTTTCTAATACTATTAGATAATATAATATAGTTTAAATATTTAGAATAGTTCAAATAGCGAGACAATATTCACCTGTATTTCCAGGTAAAGACATTTCATTAATATAAAGATAGAAAATTTTATGCAATATACAACACATGTATTTATTTCTGTCTATTTCACTCATATTTTGGAATTTTCTAGTAAGATATATGCAACCTTTTTACAAATGTGGTTATTACTTATACTTAAACAAGTTTTAATTTCTATTTCTCTCATCTGAAATCATGTGTAAGTACAAAGTGAAAATTGTGGAAAATAATCTATATACTACAGAGAGACAGAGAGAGAACAGAAAGAGAACTCATAGTCACCATATGTATCTGCTGCTCTATCACAGAAATACACATATGATGATACTAGATCTAAACATAAATTCTCAGAGGTTTCACATATGGAGCTATGCAGAGAATGATATAGTTACACCAAGATAGCTGAAATTCATATCTACTTTTTCATGCAAACTCTAACATACTTTATCTTATCTCTGACCCAGTAAACAATCTGCACAATTCCATTATATTATTAAAACTAACTACATACCAGCCAGGTAACAGCTAAGTCTGGAGTTCTTCTGTCTTTACAAGACTATTGGATATTGCACACAAAGAAGAATTATTGATTCAAACTAATGCAAGTCTACTTTACATATATTATACAAACAGGTTTATATAAATATAACTGTATTTATGAACCAAAGCATTTTTCATAAGTAGAAAATTACTGGATCTGAAAATAAGCACACAATTTGGAGATAATCTTCTACCCAATATTTAGATCCATAATGTTGAAGGTAACATATCCACATTTGAATTTCATTAGCAATTTTCTTTAAAAATTAATTCTTATAAATGCTAATTAAATAGCATCCTAAGAAAAATAAAGCCATGTAGTCTAAGAGAATAAGAACAAGAAATTAAAATGGAACTACTCTGCACGATGACATGCCTGTGATTTTTGTCTGATTTAACTAGATTTAGTTTTCTCTGATTTAACTTGAATGAGAATCCATGTCATTACGTGGGAGAGGCAATGAGCAAAACAATCAAAGGAAGCCATGCCACAAAATGGTCCAATGAACTTGAAGTAGGGAACTGCCAATGTACAAAAACATCTACCACATCCAAAAGATATCAATGGTCTGTTAGAACAAGGAAATTCAGTTAATAAAACCACAAAAGAAAACAAAGTCACAAACTTTATCAACAATTTCTAATTCTCTGTAATTTCTTATAACCTCTGTTAGAAATACAGAGGTGGAAAAGTGAACAGTTTGCAAAACATGAGGCAAACAATAAAAAACTATTATTACTAATAAAAGTGGTCTGAATAAAAAAAATAATCCCCATGAAACTAGTTCCAATACTTTTTAGTAGTTCTTTTAAGCATGATTAGGTGCTCTTGAAACTGAAAAGAAGTTTAACACTTCCAAAACTTGGTCTTTTACCTAAACTGGACTAAAATTTACAAATTTGTTTATACACTCAAATAGTTTTAAGTCCTTATCCTAGTGTTACAGATTCCACAGTTTGGGAATTGCACTTTACCATAACCATAATAGATGAATATTTTGCAGAAATATTTCATGGTAATTGTGTCACCCAAGCATATTTACAATAAAAGTCTGTGATTTATATGCAGCAATTCATCTGATTTGAATCTCTGCGTTGTTACTACTTAAAAACACAAAACTGCATAGGAATGGTTTTCAAAAATAATAAACACAGAGGGATCTTTCTCCCTTTTGACAAAACAAATCACAGAAACAAATTCAGGTAAGAATTGGAATCTTCTCTTGCAGTCTTTTTCTCTGCAAAATAAAACAGGTAAGGAAAAGAACTAGGAGGAGAGATCGCAGAGCACTCCTTACACCGTCGGTAACTTTACAAACACGATCCCCAACGCCTATTGAAAAGTAACGTCATGTTATGCAGAGAGAGAGAGAGAGAGAGAGAGAGAGAGAGAGAGAGAGAGAGAGAGGGTCACCAATCTATGTGATTTTAAAATATTAAAAGCCTTCGGGAGCATTCCCAAAACCAAGCACGTACTCCACGGCCACACAAATAAGGGTTTGGATCTTGCAATAAAGTGCAGCTATTCTGTAGACAGGGGTTAACTTCTGCGAAGGTAACAGCGGCAAGACGGGAAATGGAAGAACATGGCCCCTATGCGCTACATGGAAAGGACTCCTTCCATGCTTTAAAAAGGGAGTATCTGATAGCCGACCATCCTTACACACCAGCGCAAAGCTTCATGCAAACCCCGTTACTCAGTAGACAATGGCAGCATATTCCGAGACGAGGAAGTGCTCGGACAATAATAACTGCATCTAGCGGCTTGCAGCCAAACGACCATCACCAACCACTTCGCTATCCATCACTGAAGACTTGCTTCCCGCCTCCCGCATCCGTGATTTACCGACCCGGCTCTGCAGGCGGGTTTCTTACCTCGCTCCGCCTGGACCCGCTGGCAAAGGACTAAAAGCACGCCAAGCAGCATGACAGCCTTAAAGAGGGATCCTCTGGCGGCCGGGCCGGCCTCGATACTCCTCCGATCAGGGCATGGCGGGGGTGGCGGCGGCAGCGGCAGCGGCGAGAGCATCGGTAGACTACAGCCAGCGCTGGCCGCCCAAGCCCTCGAGATGCCCGCTGCAAGGACTCCCTGAAGGCATTCAGGAGGCTCACACTTGGCGGCGGCGGCACCTACCGCCACCGCCGCCGCATCGTCCCCGAGAGCCATTGGTGGGCCGGCTCGGCTTGCACATTCCCGTCGAGGGTCCGGCGCCTGCCTGGGTCTCCTGTCACGGTGCGCGGGTTCCCATAGCCGCGCGCCTCCGCCAGGCCAGACAGGGCAAGGCAGGAGCAAGCGGCGAGCCGTCCTTTGCCTTAACAGCAGCAGGTGTGGAGGGGCTGCTGCGAGAGCCTCCCGGTGCAGCAAGCCGCCCGTCGCCAGGCCCTTCCCGCCCTAACCCTGGGCGCGGGTTTGGGGCGGGGGGGGGGACGGACGGACGGACGCCTCAGGCTGGTAACGGGTGCCGAACGGACGGGGAGTTGTGATAGCGGCGCTGAAACGGCGCTTCATCGACAAAAGAATCACGTAGCAACCCTCCGCCCCTCCTTTGCTCCGGAGTCGCAAGAGATGGCGGCGCTCCCAAGCCGAGGGGGACCTCTTCTGGGCTCTCGAGGCCTCACCGGGGAGAAGTTTCGGGCGCGGGGACCACGGCACGATCCCAGAGGCCTCTTCGATCCCGGTGGAGGCTCGCGCGTCCCTGATTCCTCCTTCTCTCTCTCTCTCTCTCTCTCTCTCTCTCTCGAGCCGCGAATTCGTAAAAGCAAGCAGGCCGTGCAAAAAGCCCTTCGGGCTAAAAGCCGCCTTCTCCCATTGGTTAGGGTTGTCATTCGTCGCTCCAACTTTTAAAAATGAGTATTGTGCCGTGTGGCCTAATGGAGTTCATATAGGTCTCAGGAAAGGAATCCTTCACAGAAGCCATATTTATATACCGACCGATTCGTGCTGTTGCTTTTCAGAGCGAGCAAATGTCACGCAAAGGAGAAACAGCATAGTGACTCAAAGAAATGAAAACGCAAGATAGGAGAAACCATCTCCGTAGACTTTTACTGGTTCCTCGCTACTGTATTAAAACCACATGAATTCAGGATTAATCACCATTTGCACATTTTAACATTTCTCCATCTTTTTTCTTCTACCAAGGTACATACATTCACTAGCACTGAAGTGTATATAACTTGCAAGCGCTCGCTCCCTATGCAAGTCTTTGCATTACAAAATCTAAGATTTGCTGCAGATGATTTGAATTCTTAGTCAACATCCTACATCTTAGCAACCTCTGTATGCAAAATTATATATTCATCTACATCCCCAACAAACAGGCAGGTAATATCTGCACAAGCATTCCAGATATTTTCATCTACAAATACATTGAACTGCTAAGTATATGTCATATACCTTATTGAAGTGTTTGCTAACCATTTCAGTTATTCTAATGCTTAAATTCCATTATCTATTTAAAATATTCTCATATTCAATTTCCATCATATTCAGTACTTTTTTTCACAGCAACCAACCTTCATATTTGTACAAGACTAATTTTATCTTACACTTTTTCTAATTCAACAAATACATAATACATTTTCTTTTGAACATTCATACTTATTTTCTCAATGATCTGTTGAAAAGTAAAACTTGATCTACAAATTCTTTCCCACAATTGAACTTCCCAATTTTTTACTTACTGTCACTTATTTGTATCCCTTCAGTCAGAAACACTTTCCCAGGAACATTCACCAAACTTTTTCCTATGGTTTTTTGTGTTTGCTCTTGCTAACTTTTCCTTCATATGGGGGGATAAAAATAGATTTTTTTCTAATTGTCAGATGCAGTTGCAATTTTCACATATAAATAAGATACATAATTACTGTATAAGCAAGCCATGTTCATTTATGTCCAGTTGAATCAACCATCCCTGCAGTCTTCATTTTTTAAAATTCCTGTAGTGTTTTAAGATTTCCTTTTCATTATTAATTTCAGTTTTATTCTTCAAATGATTGTCATTTACATACAAACTTCAAAAATACTTCCAGCACTCTTTCATTTCAATTTCATCCCAAATTCCATCATGCTTATTTTAATAACCCTTACTCTGGCTCCTTGTTTAGCCCGCTTCTCCCAACTACAAGATGTGTGTTTATTAACATGAAAAACCATGCCTCTTTTTATCTGCCTTTTTAAAACATAACTAAGTAATGTTGTCTTTTACTAGATTCCTTGCAATTATTTTCTTCTTTACATACACAATATATAATATTGCTCTCATTCTCATTCTTTCAGCGATAATATTCTAGCCTCAGCTTTTTTCATATCCACTAATTTTGTTATAATTCTACTAAGCATCCTTTTTCAGACTTACAATTAAGGTGTCAAGCAAAGACTATCCTATAGATGTTCTATAAATGTATATATTCTATAGTGAGTGGACTGACTGCTGCCTTCAAGTGATATACAGGAAGGGGTGTGGTGAAATTCTACTAACATGCCTGCTCATTATGAAGCTTTTCACTTAGCATGGATGAGATCAGGCTAATGAGGGGGGAAGAAGCATGGGGAAATAGTGGGAGTGAAGTGTGGCTTGTTAGTTTTTTGGGCGATATGGGATGGGGTGACTGCCAAATGCTTGATCAAAGCCCTTGTAACCTGGTTGGGGCTTATCTGTGTCTCGATGGAGAGGGAAGACCTCCCATGGGGAAGGCAGCCTCCCTATCTAGGACCAATAGTGTATTCCAGCCTCCTGAGCTAAGCTCCAGCACATGGTCTCTTGCTCTGGTAGCTTCAGACTCTGGTTGCTGTTTCTTAATACTAGATTGGTATGTAGTAAAACTTATTCACAACTTGATCCTGAATGAGAGGACTGAACTGACTTTCAGCACTGAAACTTGGAGGGAGTGTTCCCCACTTAGAGATGTTTCCTGGGTTTCAGGTACAGCACTAGCCTCCAGGTGAAAGATGGGGAGTGGCCATTGACATCCAAGAATATCTGGTGGGCTCAGAAGATCAGGTGTTTGTGGCCATTATGGTAATAACCATGGACATAGTCCAACTTGTTAAATATCCAACACAGAGATCATATATTAAATCTGGTTCTTGTTTTGGGGCTGTGGTGTGATGATATGGGATTGAGTGATATTAATATTAATCCCTTAATATGGACAGCTCATGAACCAGATTGTGCCTCTATGAAATTCTGTGATCATGAATCCTGTAGAGCTTCTTAGTTCATGTAGCAGCTTCAAGAGATGAAGCAAGAGATGCCTAGAGCACCATTGGTGATATGTGAAGGATGAAGTCATTTGGGCATCAGTTGATCTTTATTAGGACCTGTGTTAAGCTTACATCTCTACTCTTACTGCATATGCAGACAGCGGGCCAGCAGCTGTTTCAATTAACCAGGTCTCTTCTGGGTAAGGGAGTTGCTTTGAAGAATTACTATGAGGAATATTCTTGGAATCTATCAGATGAAGTGGCTTGACTTCATTGGAATTAGATTCAAACAGGGCAAGTTTTTTGGAAGTGCCTGAGAACGTCTAAGATCTGAATTATCTGAGAAGAGTTTAAATTAGTTAATCCTGAAGATCACTGCTGTGAGTTTAGACACCTATGTTCTGGATTAGACTCCTGGGAGTTAACATTTGATTGGCTCCAAATGATGATTAATGCCTCGTTGTGGGAGAGGGTAGTGCTATTTGCCTTGAAGGATATAGCTATACACTCCTTCTCAAGAGACTATCCTTGGATCAGACAGTGTTAGATAACTTTTTTCCCCCAGTTTTCAATCAGTTTCTAGAGAAGTTCTTGAAAGGCTGGTAGGTGCTTAGCTTCAAAAGACCCCTGCAAGAAGTAGATTCTCTGGACCCTTTCCAGCCAGGGTTCAGGCCAAGTTCCAGTACTGAGAAAGTGTGATCATGTGGATAAGTTCTGAATGGCTTGGGATGGGGATGGTGCAACCCATCTGGACCTCCTGGACTTCTTGGGAGCATTCAATACCATGGACCATGGTACCTTTCTGGACTGGCTTTGGAGGTTGAGAATGTGGGACACTGTTTTGCAATGATTTTACTCCTTCCTCTACACCTCAACAGTATTGAGAGGGAAAGGTCTATTGCCTCTTGCCACTCCTCTTTAATTTACACAAGAAATCACTAGGCGAGGTCATTTAATGGCACAGGGTGCATTATTACCTGTAATTATTATCCTAGTCATGTATTTCCACCCCTGGCTGGGCAGGCAGTGCCATTCAGCCAGCTCTGAATCAATCCTAGCAAGACAGAGTAACTTTGGGGTTTTCCTAAAGGTCTGGTGATGTGATATATTTTACCTTCAGTGAGGTAATACTTCCCTGGATAGAGCTGGCAAACAACTTCGGGCTCCTCCTAGACTTGGGAGTCCTGCCTTTTGGAACAACCTTCCATGCTTTAGACATAGATTTAAGATAACATAAAAGAAACATATATATTAGGAAAAGGAGAAAAACCTGGAAAATGATTGAATTCTCCTTTGTAACTTTTGCAATGAGGTAAAATCATAAATCCAATTTAGTGGTTAAGAACACTGCAAGCAGTATCACCCAGATGAAAGAGATTACTTTTTGATGGATGAAAATATCCTTAAACGCGGGAAAGAAGTAATGTTGTGAAAATGAATTTTGCAACAACACTGATAGATATTTTTGAAAGCAATACATACTCATATAGCTTTCACATAAATATTTTAAACAGATTACGGTAGCAGTTAAATTATTCAGTATCTCCTTATTAAAGTTATGTCATTTAAAAGGTAATGCTTTTAATTTTTCTCAGTTTAAACAATACCATTGGGAGTTAGTTGCCAACCTCACAGTAAATCAGGGATATTATGTAGCACCTTGCCATCTTGGCCAGTTCTTGGTTCTAACTGTAGTTAGAATTTGGTTGTATTTTCAGCAATGAAGGCATATTTGGGTCTTTTTGAATAGAACGTTTAAACTTGATTTTTCCTTTAAAGAAAAATACGAACATGGGCCAATTCTTATTTTAAGATGGCTGATAATATTTTGTGTGGTGGAGATATCTGCTCATAAAAGAATCATTATGTTTAATCAAGTAATGATACATTTAAAATATTTCAGAATTTTTTCAGAATAAAATTTCCTAGAAAGATTAGATGGAAATACAATTATAGCACTTGGCATGTACATTGCTTTATGTAGCAGTGCTCTTGCTGCCTCTGAAACCCTGAAAAGCCTGGAGAAGGCCTTAAGTAAACTGGCAATATACTATTATAAAAATTATAAAATAAAAAATAAATAAATTTTGAATATACAAGAAATTTGGAATACAGAATTGGTGCATCCTATATTTAGCAATATTTCCAGGTTTTAAAGAATGTCAACTGATATCTCCCAAAGGTGGCAAAGCCTAGCAGATTTTACCTAGCTTGATGCTGCCACTGAAATATGTCAAAATGAAGATGATTTATCTTTAACCTCAATAGAGCTGAATATGAGGCAAGACGTATCAGCTGTGAAACAGATGATTATGAGGACACAGCAGGAAAAAAAATGTTGCCCAGTCTTAATTGCACTGTGGGTAAGAGCTAATATGAAAAGTCATACAGGACTTTTCTGAAGGCAATAAAATGTGATGCTTTGAGACAAAAACACATTCAAACATTTTATGATGTTTCCAGGAAAGCGAGGGAAGGGAAGGAAGAAGAAAAGAGAATTCTGAGCTTGTCAGGAACACTTATCCAAGAACAAATTATGTAGAATACATTTAGAAATACTAAAACTGCAGAGACAGATACTATATTTAACTGTGTTTTCTGTGTAGTATCTGACAGAGAAAAGAGAGAAGTGTTTTGGCCTGTTGGCCGCCGACCCTTTTACCAGCCGAATCAAATGAGGGGGTGGCGTGGGAGTCAGGGCCAGCATCAAGGCAATCAGAGAGCTCCGAGGGGGAAGAGGGAATGGAGCTATCAGAGATAGAGACACAGGCAGTGCCTGGGCCATCGATCAGCCCTCAGATGGAGTCAACAGCTCCCAGATCTGGAGGTGGCTGATGAGGAAGAGGAGGAACAGTTGGGTCCAGTGCTGACACACGGATACACAGAAGGCAGAGGAGGAGAGCAGTGGAAATCTATGGGCTGGTCCTTGAGACGGAAGAACCACCGCTACTAGTGAAGCTCCACCCTAGCTCTGAGGATAAAAGGCAGGGGGCGGAGATGAATAGGTGTGGCAAACAACTATTCAACTCCCTGCCAATCCGCCACTGATAGCCTACACTTCTGAATCCTGTCTGGAAATTATCAGAATTCTTCTTGGAATTTGCAGCACCTTCTGAGCTTGTTTATGTGTGTCTCTCTCTCTGCTGCTGGAAAAAAATGAGTGCACCTTCCAGGACTTCCTTTCCAAGTGTAGGAAGAGAGAGAGACTGACTCCTGGTGTGTTGGGCCAGTTTAGGGGGAAAGGGAGCGAGTGTCACTTTCCACAGGACTTAGAGACTTCATAGCCTGCTGTGAGAGAGTGGCTGTTGGCGCACCTAATAAAGGGAATATTTCATTTACAAAGGGCTTGTTGTGTTTGGGAGCTGGGTCAGAACAAGAGGGCCTGACCTGGTTTGGCTTGTTTTGATGCCTAGGCTGTTTAGGTTTCACTCACCTTTGGGCACAGAAATAGTACTAAACCTGTAGGCTCCATCCCCCTATTGGGCCATATTTATTTCATTTCATTTCATAACTTTTGCATATTTTTGAAAACTTCATCCCTACCAATCTGAAATATGGCTTGAGACACCAAATACGATGGCTGCTGCAGATTTAACCAAGGCACCTGTGGATTTCATCAGTTATTTGATACTGGATCTGCTCAGGAATTTTTTTCTCATATATTTCTGGAATATTGATTGGCACAGCAAGTTATGCTATTGTCCCCCAGGAAAAAGCTGCATCAAAATAACAAACATCTTTCTTTTTCAGGCATCCTTTTTGTTATTTCATCTTCCAGAGCACTTCTGAAAATCAGGGAGCCCCCATAAACCGCATATGGGGAGAGGCCACACAGGTGCAATCTAATATAAAAGGCATTGCCACCTTTTCATTCCAAATGGTGGTGAAGGCCTCAGTCAAAATGTGTTTCGGAGCCTAGGGAATTTCCCAAGCTCACTCTGAAATCCAGCTGTATCCATCAGGCTTGTGGGGGGAGGACCAATTAAAGAGGTTCTATTGCACTGTACTGCAGACCAGCACTGGAAAGCTCAAAAGAAATTAAAGAGTAACCAGACCATAACAAGAGACTGATGTTGATATCTTAAATACACAGATCATGTTACAACCCCCTGAGACAAACACCAGATCTCAGGTGTGATCACTATTTTCACAAAATTATTATTTGGGTCAGGCTGACGGTTGTCATGGTGGCCATACATTCCCAATCTGCTTCAGACTCCATGTCCCGAAAAAGTGGGTTGAAATCTTGCAGCCATACAAGGGTAGAAGTTTCTACTGCTACCCTGCAACATAAAACAGTTCAAGCAGGCAGAGACTGGTATAGCAGCAGAGGTCCCATTTGTTTCTATAGTTCAGTTTCACATCTAGGGTCTTGCATCCAATTATCTACAAAGCAATGTCTCTAGACTGAATGGACAATTCACCATGGGACACCTTGCCATAGGACAATTCAACAAATACAAAAGTTAAATTACTTTCAATGGAACCATGGCCAATAATAATAAAGTCAATCCAGAAATACAAGAGTTATAATTTCAATGAAAACATGGTCACCAATAATAAAAATAACTGAATTAAATGATTAATACAGCACTGAATTGTCCTTCAACGAGTTGTCCTGTGGCGAATTGGCCATGGGAATTATCCCACGAGTTGGCCATGCAAGTTGTCGTAGACCCATCTCTAGAAGCCATAAATCTCCTAAAATGATAAAAAATCAACCCATTCCGTGGCTGCAATTAATGCTATATTTGCCTGGGCACATCTTCATGAGAACCCTTACATGCTAATCCAAGTTGAAATTATACATTCCTGTCATTCATGATTAAATCTTGAATGAGGATGACTTATTGCAGGCCAACCTGGCATACAGGAGCAACAGCTAGACACTAGGACCATTGGGGAGCCAATGACTTTGTACTGAACATAAAGCATATTCATTTTTGCAGAGGTAGAGAATTTTTACTTAGGCAGAAAAGAAAGCATGTATGCATTTTGTAAAATATGCTTGAAACTTGTCTATATCTGTAAAGAGAGATATGGAGAAATGCAGAAAGTCAAAGGAGTTTAAAATCTCCTAAGTGCTGATGACTTCTTCCTCCATCCAATAATGGATGAAGCATTTTTTCAGATTGTTTTTTTTAATTATACATAACTTGCAGAAGTAGTTGTTTATTGGTAAACAAAGTATTTCCAAAATGTGAAATAGCTAATTAATATATGGATACAAAAAAACCACTGTATCCACTGTTCTGGAAAAGGCAAGACATAAGATCATCCAAAAGCATTTACCACAAGATTCTGATGATTTAAAAACATACATTTTCACCAAATACTACTGGCAGTTCTGACAAGTATGACAGGCTCCTCCATCTTTAAAGATTCTCAACATTTAATTAGGGTTTATTTTTGAGATATGCCTAGAGGAACCAGATGCTGAAAATATTGAAAAATCGATTGAAAAAAATCTGTGATTCAAGACTGCCTACAAGAACATACGGCGTTTGTGAAATATGTTGAGTTCAACCCACACAGTAATGCTTCCTATGAAAGTTATTTTCAGCATGGTTGGAAAAATACAATCAAGGCTAGCAGCTCCATAGGACATGCTGTACGTGCAATTTATGCAAAATACACATGCAATCCCCTTTGCAGTATTTATATAAATCACTAAATAGAATGATCAAAAAGCATTTAATCCTGGTCAACAAACTGTATTCAACCAGGCTAAAATCAAATTGAAATACAAGATAGGCATAGAATAATGCTGTTGCAGCCATTTTCTACCGGTAATCACATGCTTTACTATAAATAGGTAAACCTTCCACAATACGTTTGAAACTTCTATAAGGAAATAGGAATGATGTGGTGCTAGCATAGCACTTTCAATCAATGTCAGCCATTAAAACTGCTTAGTATTGAGTATATTCCCCAATTCACATCTTTCTTTTGTATGTTGTTTTAAAAACAATGTTATCTTCAACCAGATTTGAAATAGCTTGAACTATTCTCCACTATTAACTGTATGTATTCCCCTATTAACACTATTTATTCCCCAATTCTTTGAAATGCCATATACAAATTTGCTATAGGGTTTTATTTCTGCAAAAATAAATATAATAATATCCATACAAGAAAAACACTTTGGATAATCTGGCAATGAAATTAATAGTTATGTATGTAAAACACTGATGGGATTGTGTAATTAAATATAAAAGGATTTTATTCTTGATTATTTGCTTCTATGCCATACATATTAGAGATGTATACAAAACAGCCCAACATCAAGAAGTAGATGAAACATCAAGATGATTTAAGGAATCAAGAGTTTTCAGATTCAGAAGCTGAAGTGTTTGACCAGGCTAAGTGTCAGTTTGACCTACTGGAATAGATACTTGAGGATATATGGTGGCATTTTGGTTAGCTGATCCAGAAACTGAATTAGGTAAGATCCTGAGCCCTTTTGCAAATTACAAAAGATAGAGCAAAAAGGCAAGCCACCTACTTGAAAGTTAGCAGGGAGAACTATAAGAAAAGAGTATTTGCCTGACCAGCTCTTTGGAGCAAATAAAACTTCACAGCCCCATCCTAAAACCCTGTTCTCATGTTGGGTTGGATTACCTGATTGGACTTTGAAATGGATACTGACTGTTCTTGGATCCTTCCTGGACCTGTGATTTGTCTTTGGAAAAGTAAGCTCTTGTTGTTTTCTAGGCGTCTATAGCAAAAAGTTTTAAGTGTCCAACATCAACCTGTGTTACTTTGTTATAAATTAAACACTCTGAGTTTGTACCAGAAACTAATTCTGTGTGTAGTTGACAGCACAGAACAAAGTGTCAAGGGCAAAATGCTAACACTAATACAAAAATAGTCCTGACCATCAATACATTGTTTTTCACTTGTACAATTCTACAGGAAACTCAATGGCAATCATAAATCAGAGCCTAACATCTATGCAACAAAATATACCCAGAATCATCAAGAAGAAATTGACCACAATTTTTTCTTATAGAATACAATAAAAAAAAGGGAAACTAGGAACGAATAGGATAAATAGTTCACCACTGCATGGAAATGCACAAGGATTTGTATGAAAGATTTCAAATCCTCTCAAATCTTTGTTTAGAATACTGTTTCACCTATAAGGTTTGTTTCATTAGCTATGTCCATAACTTTGAAGTTGGATAGTCCTAAACTAGCTATACTTTTTTTTTTTTTGGCCTGTTTCTCTTGTCTCCAGTGTTATGCTAGAAATAGATTACTGTCATAGCCTTGAAAAATTCCAGGCATTGTGCACATGAGGCATATTTTCTACTACCTCAAGTTAAATGCATACAATGGCACAATATTCACCACAAAATATACTGCTCAAAAAAATACAGGGAACACAAGCAGAAGACACCCGAGATCTGAATGAATGAAATAGCCTTATTAAATACTTTGTTCTTTACATACAGTAGTTTATACACTGCTCAAACAACTAAAGGGAACACAAAACTACTGTATATAACGAACAAAGTATTTAATAAGGCTATTTCATTCATTCAGATCTCGGATGTCTTCTGCTTGTGTTCCCTTTATTTTTTTGAGCAGTGTACATTACATCTATTTCTTTTCCTTCCCCTTGTCTTCCTCCTTAAATTAATGGCTCCAATTCGCTCATTATAAGAGTTACTTTTATGCGGAATTCTCATGTTTTTAGAGCAGAATTGTATACATAGGAATGGCATGTACGTTTTCCCATAAAATTTCCCATAAAATTTCATGACTTTGTTCATTAAATATTCTTACAGTATATTTGTTTCCCCTTTTTCACTCTTGTCTAAAGGTGTCAACACAAATACTTTCCTACCATTTTGAAACTTTTCCTATGAGCACAAAATTCAAATATTGAGAGGGAGATGAGTGGTACCTAAATTTGATAAACAAAGAAATGATGCTGAAGATTTGATCTTCCCTTCTAAACATAGGAGGCTATGCCTTTATGAGTTGGGATATACCTTGACAAATGTAATTTTTTTTAAGTATAAAGAAAAGCCAACAAGAGCAATTGCTGCAATATACCGTATATTTTAATTCAAAGTGAATCTTGACAGTATTACACCATAAATTCTTATTTTGACACTCACCAAAATAGTCACCTGGAAAACCCGCTTTTTGTGACAAAGTACAGAAGGCTTGGTCACATTTAAATCACTGAGAACTAGAGAGAAATACTATCGCAAACTGTAGGAAACATTATATCCATAAAAATTTTCCCAGTCCTCTTATTGTAATATTGCACAGTGCAATTGCTACATGACAAACTAGTGTAGCACAGAAATCAGGAACAAAAAAGCCACAATTCTCCAAATCATTATTAAGCGATAATAGTTCAAACTTAACAACCAAACCTATATACTCAGTCCTAAAACAAATCTATGGTTTGCAGTTTGAATTTTAGTTTTAACAAAAATCAAGTTAAATTTAGCAGTAAGTACAGAGTATTTTTTTAAAAAATAAAGCAAAATAATTAGTAAATACAGTAGTATACTTGATCAATAACACACCCTGAATTAAAGTTAAAAACTGAATACAAGGAATTAATATAAAAATTACTCTTCAAATTAAAAATAGTACACAATTTATCGTGCAGTGTTTTATTTAAAAAGCATTAGCTACAGCCACCAAGTAGCCAAGCTATTCAATAGCTAATCAGAGTCAACTTGACTGCTCTGGAGTGAAATCATGGATTACAGCCTGAGAGAGGACATACAATCTGATCCTTCTTTGCAAATCTCATTAAAGAACTGGCTGTACATTATTTTTAGTGTTGGTTGTGGTAGATCCTATTTTTCACTTCTGAAAAGTTAAAAATATATGTTTTACAGTACAGAAGGAGCCACAGGCTTCCTCTGGAGTATAC
Source organism: Pantherophis guttatus (assembly GCF_059756535.1). NCBI lineage: Eukaryota > Metazoa > Chordata > Lepidosauria > Squamata > Colubridae > Pantherophis > Pantherophis guttatus. Next base: position 94,186,031 of record NC_142063.1, on the reverse strand, counting down.
TGATAAAATGTTAGTGTTTACCTGGCATATTGTTCCATGTACATTAGCTTTATATCCTGAACTCAACTGAAAAGCAAAGTAAATACTTCAGAGAAAGGAAGATCCAGTTTTTAAGAACATTTTCTTCCATTCAATTGTTATGGAAAAGTAAGTTACCGTATGTTTTTTGTGGGTCTTGGTGAGTCCAATGCCAGCAATGGAAACAGCACCCAAGAAACCCCATTCCCAAAACTGGGAACTTAAGAGAAGACAAGAATTTACCGAACCATAAATATTAAGAAGAATGACAAATCTACCTGGTGATTTTCTGGATTTCCTCTATAAGTTTCAGAAAATGACAAAGTTTTCAAAGGTATCAGGTTACTCTTGCATTAAGAGAGATACATACAGAAAGAGAAGTCTGTTTATACAAAATGCATACAATTATCTGTGAGAAATCACTGAAGTTGAAATCCAGCATACTCCTTTGGGTACACTTAATGACTAATATGGGCCTACTGAGTCTTTGTTTTTCTTTCAGTAGCAATTCTTTCAATTCCACAAACTGTTTTTTAATCTTTTCAGTATTTCAGAAGTGCTTTTGCTCGACAAGGCAGGTGACAAAACTGCCCCCGCTGGCCCCACAGAGCTGTGGCTCTCTGATTGCAGCTCAAGCATAATGGGAAAGAGAGAATTTATTACCATGTTCAGTCATTACAATGTACTGCTGGTCTTTTTTTTTTTAATGAACTAATACTGCTATATTTCAGATACAGGCACATTTATTTCAATTAGACATTCATTAAATAAAACACTGCTTGTGTTAATGGAGCAAAGGAAAAAACTCTTTCAACTGCTAGACTACTCAGACTTCAATCTTATGCACACTTTCCTAGAAGCAAGCCCCACTGAAGTCAGTAGGATCGCTTTTAAATAAACATGCTTAGGATTGTGCTTGAAAGAAACTCTTTCCACTCCTATTCCAGTCTATGCTGCAAGAACCGTATTCCAGGAACATTTATTTAAAAAGGTAAGTAAGTAGTTTAAGCGTCTGCACAATGTCAATATGAACACATAAAAATTATATTACATGAATACAGCCACTTATATGCAATGATAGTTAATAGAGATAAAATACTGATGCAAATAACACACTCAAAGTAACATATGCAAATTGTTTTCCATCATTTACAATATAGTAGTTACAACACTCCAAACATGAAAGGAAACAAAACAAAATCAACCCTCTACTTCCATTTCATGTAATTAGACTTATACAGAAATTAGAAGGCTAAAAACTAGTTAAATCACCTAATTTCACAGCTATTTGAAGTGGCAATCATTATATAGCAGCTTATCTATGATACATTCAAGATAAATGATGCAATTTATTATTTGCCTCACAAGCTAGATCACAGCCTCACTTCCTTTAAATCCACCATAGCACTACAGTATATTTGAGGTCTATGAAAAAAGTAGCTACCTTTTATAGAAAATGGATGATTAAGTCTTTGGTGCTGCAAAAGCAATTTCATTTGAACAAAATAAACACAGAGATTGACTACCTAGGGAAAATGCATGTCATCTGTTGTCCCTGATGGAATGTATTTAAATAAGAAAATACTCCCCAAACTCTAGAACAAATACCATAATGTAAAAAAGCTAAAACCTCTCCCATGCATAAATGAAAAATTGCACAAAAAGTACTCACATCATTTCAAGCTTCAACAGTAAATATTCTGCTACTATTTATTAAATACTGCATGGTTTGCTCAAGCTAAGATGAAACCACAGTATGAATCAACAAGCATTTTGCTTTTATTTTCTTTCACTATCTACCCAGATAATTCTTACTATACCTTTAAACAGGTTATTAAATCCAGTTGGATATAAAACACTTCGAAAATAAACTACTTTAGATTGTATTGCAGTTCCACCAGACAGTATAAAACACCATTTTTTTTAATTCAACAAGCTAATGAATCAACTTTTCCTAAACACTACAAAATGCTTTTCTTGAAGCTTATTTTAAGGAAAACTATCAGACAGCGGAATTCGTTTAACAGCAACGCATGCTGTTTTCAAAAAAAAGAAATCTCACCCAGTACTAAAATCATACCACGCACAACAAAAAAGAAAGAAAGTAGTGAGCGTGCATTAATCTATCAAAGAATCAACAAATCTGAGTGTTAAGTGCTGCAGTCCTCAACATTTATAACGCAGTGACATTAACAACCTTGAATATTTAAGGCACTATGTGGGAACCGGTTTACAATGCAGTTGAGATTATCAGGACACCAACATTTAAGAGCAGTTTTCTAGGCAACTGCATTTTTGTCCATTCAAGGGACACATGCAATGTGGAGAACAGTTCAACCTTTTTAGGTATGTGATTCAACACAGAACATCAAGATACATAATACAAACAAGTTACTCTTACATGATACTGATGACATGTGCATCTGTTGCTCTAAACCTGTACACTCAATGGCTTCCCAAATGTAGAAGTGCCTCGCACTAGATCAGAAGGCAATTTTATAAAAATAGTAGGAGCAAAACTGAATTTTTACTCCCTTAAGTCACCTGTTTGGAGTTATTTCATAAGAAGGTAACATGACTAAAGACAAATTTATACCAAATGTGCAAAACACACATTAAAAGTGAATTAAAGCTCAAGGTTATTTAAATTGCACCCAAGTCTAACATGATTAAAAAAAAATAATTTTCTTGTGCCATGGCTAATATTTATTAAATACCATGTTTTCCTCTCAAATCACATATCTTTCTATATATCTGTGTGTGTGTGTGTGTGTGTGTGTGTATATATATATATATCTGAGCTTTGACAGCATACTGTAATTTGAGTCTCACATAAATGGATATTGGCTGAGTTTTGTTGGACTCAGTGGAAATCCTGTGTAAGCAGGTGATGCAATGTAAGAATGTGGTGGGAAAATTGGTTTATATCGAGTCTGTTGAATGTTTGGGGAAGGCAGTAGTCGGGGATTTATGCCCACTGGGATCTGATGAATTATGCCACCGTGATGAGAAATACTGTAACTGGGATGATGTAATATTGGTCTTGAGGTACATGGTGATGCAAAAATGTGGGCCACAGGTGCAGCAGTACTGAGGGATGCAGATGATGGGTAAGGTAGAATTGCAGGCTGTCCTCCAAGATGTGTATTTCCAGCCAATTGTGCATGAATTGAAGTATGAGTGGGACTTCCATGTGGAAGAGAGAATGCATGACCAGCAACATTATTTGGGATGAATGTCTGCTGCCTCCAATGACCACAGTTTCCATTCCACTCCTGAGACCCAGATCCAAATGGCTGAACCTGTTCAAGGAAATTGAAGAGAAATAGTAGTTAATTTTAAAAGAGAAATTAATCCTTTCTCCCTGTCTGTGTCCTACTAATGCAGCCTCAAATACCATAGGAAGAATGTTTCTTTCTTTTCTTACTAATATATACCATCTCAAATACAATGATGTAAAAAAAAGAATTTTTTTTTTTGTTTAATACCCATTTCAGGTTCCCAAGTATGGCCAAATGCAGATCCAACCCATTGGACAATAGCATTTTCCTATCTACTTTGAGTGAACTGATGGTATATTTCATTAGGTTATTTCAGTTTCGAACATTTTGAAAGAAAAAAAAAATTTTTTTTCCAGCATGCACATGCACAAGCGTGTGCTCTCATAGTCACACAAAATATATTTCCTACAATCAGTTCATTCCATTCAGATAGCTGTGATGCATCTAATTAAACTGAAACAAAGGTCATATAGAGCTAAATTAAGAAGTCTTCAAGGCTTGAGCACAATATATCTTGCCCTATAGATACAAATTTGTGCAGCATATGTCATAACTGGTAAAAGACAAATATTCAAGAACTAGAAGCAGTCATAGAAAATACATTGTATTGATGTTGCTCTTGACTTGAAGGAATTTTCATCAAGGAAATAATTACAACAGTGGCAAACAATTTTAGACTAAAATGAGCAGCCTGAATGAGTTAGAAAATTGTATTTGCAATATAATATTCTCACACATACTTGACTGAGGTTTGAATGCTGCTGATGGAATGCTGACATAAATTTTCGCTGACGATTACCCAAGCCAGAAGAATGGTTGGTTTTTACACGAGCAGATCGACGTTTTACCAGCGGTTGGCAGGTATTAACTAAGAAAATACAAACAGGGTTACTTCTAAAATTTTGTTTATTACTCAAATAAAATAAAAACTTTATATTCGTTGCTGATGTTAAACATTACCTAAAAAATTCTGTGGAGGTTTTGGGATGAAGACCTCATCAATCCTGATTATTATTTGGGGGGTGGGGTGGGGAAGGATTGTATAGACATTAATTGGCATCATTACTATATAAAATCTGAGTTAGTGGAAAGACATACCGTATTTTTCGGTGTATAAAACGCACCGGAGTATAAGACGCACCTTAATTTTGGGGGAGGAAAACAAGGAAAAAAGTATTTTACCTCTGCCTACCAGCATTTAAGGTGGCGCCACCCTCCTCTTCCTCCTGCAAGCGAGAGGTGCAGGGACTACTCGCTTTCCCCCTAGCATGCTCTGGGGGGAGGGACAGAGCACAGCCTGAGGAACAACCCTCCCTCTTCGGGATGGTGGGGGAGGGGGAAATCTGCCCAGCAGCTTTGGGGAACAAGGCGGGTGCCACGATTTGTGGCTGGTCACCCCTCTGGCCGCGGTGACTTCACTCCCCAGCAATGTGAGGAGCTGCCCCCGCTGCTGCCTAACCCTCTCTGCGCCCAGGAGCCAAGGCGAGCTGAATGGGAGCCCCTAAAGGGAAACGTTCCTCCTTTCCAGCCATCGCTGCCCGGATTCCAAAATGCAAACCTCAAGAGTTGCGCTTCAGATGGCAGCCAGTTCTCCTGCAATGTGCAGCGAGGAACTGGGAAGTGCTTTGGATTCGGGGAGGAGATTGTAGCGCTGCTGAGAATGAGGATGGGGGCACGCGGCTATGCAATGTGCAGAAAAACACTTTTAGGCGGCAGCGCTACAATCTCCTCCATGAATCCAAAGCACTTCCCAGTTCTCCGCTGCACATTGCAGGGGAACTGGCTGCCACCTGAAGCGCGACTCTTGAGGTTTGCATTTTGGAATCCGGGCAGCGATGACTAGAAAGGAGGAACGTTTCCCTTTAGGGGCTCCCATTCAGTTCGGCTTGGCTCCTGGGCGCAGAGAGGGTTAGGCAGCGGCGGTGGCGGCTCCTCACATTGCTAGGGAGTGAAGTCACCGCGGCCAGAGGGGTGACCAGCCACAAATCATGGCACCCGCCTTGTTCCCCAAAGCTGCTGGGCACATTTCCTCCCTCACACCGTCCCGAAGAGGGAGGGTTGTTCCTCAGGCTGTGCCCCGACCCAGATCCCTGCCGCTTGGAACTGGCCGAAAATGGCCGAAGGGTGGGGGCCGGCAGGTGGGCTGGGCTGCATTCGGCGTATAAGATGCACCCAGATTTTCACCCCCTTTTGGGGGGTAAAAAGGTGCGTCTTATACACCGAAAAATACGGTACATACATCATACAGGTAGTCCTCAATTTTCAACTATTTAATAACTGATCAAAGTTACAACAGCCTTGGAAAAACTGGATTATGACCCATAATTGCATTTACAAATCGTCACCCCGCCCCTGTGGTCATGTGATTGCAATTCAGGTGCTTGCATTTAGCACCAGCTGCAGCATCCTGTGACCACATGATCATGATTTGCAACTTTTTTTTTTTTTGGTATTGTCCAGCAAAAAACGCCCACTGAAGAACCTAGATTTCTTTAACAACCATGTGATTCGTTTAATTAGTGCAGTGATTTGCTTAATGATCGCTGTAAGAATTGCCGTAAAATCTGACTCGGTCTAAAACAGCAACAATTTACAATGGAAATTCAACTCATAATTGTGTTTGTAAGTCGAGCCTGTGAATCTTCTCTTTTTCCTGCTCTTTTTGTTCCAGTAAAACCTCTCCAGAACTGTCAATGATGAAGCAGTTTGTGAACATAGTATGTCAGACCCATCCTGCAGAAAAATTTTCCTGAACTTTCTAACATTTTCTAGCATAAACTTACAAATGATACATGCCCCTTGCTCGAAAATTTTGATGTAAAGCTCCCACATAGGACATCCTCATTTTCCAGAGATACAATCTTTTAAAGGATTTGGGAGCAATGGAGAAAACGAGAATAATCAACTACCCAAGCAGTTCTTAATTCACCAAAGTTTGGAAGCAATCAGTATTAAACAGACTGACCCAGAAAATAACCCCACCCTCTCACCCCCAAAGTACCTGAGTTTGTCATTTGTCCGTCTACATTTAACCTGTTCTGTATCCTTATTGGTGGCACAACCACAGTGCATACAGTTGGTTTGGCTTCTAGATTAGCAGAGGATCTGGTTTCTGTTTTTTTATTGGAGGCTTCTGAAAAACGACTTGCTAGAAATGGGCTGTCATGGCCCGAAGAGTCAGAGCTGGGGGAACCATCCACAGTATCACAGCCACTTTCCTGTTCATCATCTGATATGCTATAATATAAAGAAAAACACCACTAAGATATGTAGAGTTTCTATCTTTAGCAGTATACATCCAGAGGGATACTCAAAACCTGTTAAACCAAATACCAGAAATTCTTTCACATTTAATATTTTGAAGTTTCAGAAAGGAACTGAGACTGAAATTAACAATCAAAACTTCCACATGTATTTTTAAAGATAATTTTTGCAGCATGAACTACTGAGAAGCATTTCTGCATCTTCAAAATCCAATGATTTTTGGGATTTTTGGATTTGAGTACAAAAAAAATAAATGTTTTCAGTTGTTGATTATGAAAAAGGGTAATTCTAAAGAAATTCAGAATTTTAATTTTAATTTACTTTCTCTAGCTTTATCACAGCTAGAGAAAGAAAGAAAAGGCAGACTTTGTTTGGGGAAGTCTTCAGCAAACCCTATCTGTCACTATTAAAGCAGTACTGTAGCAGCTTTTTTTCAGGCCTGATCAGCTACAGCACCAGAGCCATTAACTGTTCAAAATAGCTCTTCTTCCTAGCAACTGCTAATTTCATTTACCTTAAATGATGTTCTCATATAACCAAATCTAATTGGTTATATTAGGAGAAAAAATATGACTTAAAAAAAAAAGGGATATATAAACTGTAGCCTCTCAATGCTGCTAAGAGGATCGAAAAATATGGTGATAGTCTTTAACCTAACAATTATTAAGATTTTTCCTTTTTTTTTTTCAACAAAAAATTGTCAAACATTTGCCTCAGCATTAGTAATACCAATGTCTTTTTTTAAATTAGAGTAACCTAGTTGTCATGGCAATTGTCTGAGTAGCATGATAATTTTATATGTCTTTAAATGATCAGACTTCCAACTGAACAAAACTGCTCATATTCGTCCTCTCTGTTGAACTATTCAAAATATAATAATTTATATTTTAAGAATATGTAATAAAATTGATTCACTGAATTCTAAACCACAATAACTTTTTTAGCTTACAGCTTTAAAATAATGGGGGGGGATGTACATAGTTATAGCTTTGCTGAATTGCTACTTTAACATCAGGACCCTTAGATCTTACATAAAACCCCTACTAAAAAGTTGAAAGAAAGCTTTTGGGTAAGTAAAGCAGAATACACATGAACAATATACTCCAATCTTTCTTAATTTGAAATGGGAAAACCAACAGAGGCTGTTTCATAAAAACCAGAGATTATGGTTACCCATTTTCAAACAAAACTTGCCTTATTTAAAAGTATTGACTCTAGTTCCTGTTCATATGTAACAGCAAGTTAGATGTAAATTCATCTTGGTTTTAAGTTGACACAAAAAAAGAAGAAAATAGCAGCAAAAAATCTGTTTGCAAAGATACAGAACTATGCCTCCCATGCCTCATTAGGCCAAAATGGAAAGTTAGTACTTATTAGTAGTAATTATTTACAATTCCTACCTGTTAGGTCTCTTACAAGGGGATGGACTTGATTGTCCAGAAGAGCTTGTGCTCAAAGTGCTGTCAGGACTACTCAATGAACACACACGGTCAATATTTAGTGTACTCTGGCAAGCTTCACAATCAAGACTTCCTTTGCATCTGAAAAAAAATTGAGGGACATACTCATGTCATACCTATTAACATTCAGTCCTCATGCAGCTCTCTATTATTACTGTTGTTGTTGTCATCATGATTCACAGACCAGAAGAAGTCCAGATAACATAATATAGTTTTCTCAATTATCACAAAGGATTTTGTGCTCACTTGACACACCCACACCTGACCCATCACAAGACCTACTAACCACACAATGCCCTTATAAACAGAAGAACACTGAAACTGAGATCCCCTAAACTCCGCTGACCATATTACCCAGCCTGGTAACGAAACATTCGGAAACTAACCCATGAGCCCGGAGGACCAACCTTCACCCACATGAAGAATCAAAGGAAATCTAAGTTGGCAATTCTAAATTACTTCAGCAGCAAAATGTTGTAAAAATAGGTCACAGTAGCCAGGCAGATGTATCGGCCATCTCTTCCCTACAAAGTTGGACGACAGCCTACTAACACAAGAGGAAAAGAAAAGTAGCAAAACTTCAACTCCTTTCTGACCACTTCCTAAGACCCAGACTTCACCTTGTACCAGTGCTTGGTCAGATTTACTTTTGTCTTCCTCCATCAGTGTCTCAGGCTTCTTTTTATTGGTTGTATCTCCACAAATGTTTGCATCTCTGGGAGAAGGGTCACTCGGTAAGCCTGTGGCTATACATGCTTGGCAATGCCATGCTGTGTACATACGCTTTTCATGAAATATTTTTCAATCCATCTCACTGAACATGCACACAGACATGAGCTTATTTTTGTTTGTCATATACAGTACAGAGTCCTTCTAGTTTACAAATACAAATTTCAGTTTAAAAAGCTGTAACAACAGCTGATTCAAACGATCTGTTGTATATAACATACAGGGGAGGAAATCCATTTGACTCCTATTTTTTTTAAAAAAGGGGAGCCCTTTATTAATGCAAGATTTACGGTCTTCGCCATATGAGCACTAGCACACCCACAGATTATAAATGCACCAGGAGCACCTACTTACTCTGCAACTGAATGCCTCTGCATTGCATCATCTTCATCTGTGTCACTGCTGATGGTAATCACACTGGCTGCTGGACTTGGGGAATCTGCAATGATGATAGCCTGGCGCTGCTTGTTTGAAACAGATGGGTCAGGATCCTGCCTGACAGATGGCATACAATAGCTGTTTTCCTGCCTCTCTGAATTATGATTGTCCTGCGTTTCTACCAAACTTAGTTTTTCATCAGCCTTCATATTAATTATCTTTGGAGATACAAATGCCGAATTTTGGATATTGGTATTTTGTAATGCATTATTCCTGTGAAGAAGACATTTATTTAGACCCTTTGTAAGAACGGTTTTACAGAATAAATGCACTAACTTTATTTACCTTTACCAAATTAATTTAAGCTACAACATAAAACTTTGAAACGACAATGAGTATAAATAAATCAACATATGAAACATAAAACAATGAACATACAGGTATCATGGAAAATGTCATTTTCCAGAATAATAATGGAAAACATTTTGGATAACTATTGTGTATCACAAGCAGGGTTGTTCATATGCTGGAATGCAAGGTTCGGAGTTGGATCTATCATGAAATGTAGAACAATACACTGGAAGTACTTTTTAAAAAAAAAAAAAGGAAAGAAGAAATGAAGAAATGCTGGCTTGGACACCATAGACATTTTTGTATTAGATTCAAAATCCACTGAAATCATCAGGAACTATATTCAATGACACCAGTGGACACGAATCAGGGATTACTTAACACAGTTCACCACTGTAACTGTCCTTCCCGGTCTTAGGTTTCTCCATTACTGAAATGTCCCATACCTTTGTAAATAACTTCTGTAGTGATGGGGTACATTTTCTCCACAGAGCACTTACAGTGTTTCTTGCTGCCAGCAAAAGAAAGACTATTCTTAATACTATTCTAAGTCATATTATGACTATTATTTTTATGCTAATTTCAATAGTTCAAACTTGATAAATCCTCATGCACATAAATTTAGGAACAACTAACTAGGGCTATCAGTCTTTTTTTTTTTTTAATAACCCAACCAAAATATATTTCTGCCCTAGACACAGTTGAAGCCACTGTGATAAGGAAAGATAAAATCAGAGGACAGCAAAATTCTACAGTTTTCAAGGGAAGAGAGTTGGCTTGCTTCCTTTGGTTTTAATCAATAGGCTCCGAACAAATTTGTATTGTAATACAATATTTAATTTTTAAATCACCAAAGTTCTAAATAAACACTTAGCTACTGTATATCAACAACTTGACGAGCATGTAATATTTCTAATACATTACCCCCCTTTTAATGGGATTGTGAAAGTATGGTAACATCTGAACTAACCACAAATCATATTCAATACTAACCTCGCTTTATTTCTCTTGGTAGGTGTGGGTTGAGGCCAAACTACATGTGCAATGCCCACACTGATTGGCTGAGGAGCAGATAAAGTTATTTGATTGGTTAAGAGTGGCTGGGTCATCATTGAGTTATAATGGTTACCATGAGGAATCATCTTCCTGGGTAAGACAGAGAAAATAAAGCATTATTCAAAGGTGGCGTCTTTAAACAAGAATTATATAAAACAAAGCATACTACTTCAACATACCCCCATTCTCCAAGTCTCTGTGGGCCAGCCACAGAATCAGAAGCCAGTGTTGTAACAGGAGTTATGTGTTGCCATGTAGGAAACAAAAGTTGCTGACTTCTATTAGACCACGTCTGTTATAAACACACAAAAAAAAGATATAAAATTGGAACTTAGTATTGTCAGGAGTAAAATGAATGAAAATTTCTAAAGTTTTCAGTAAGATGCAGTTTCAGTTTTTATAACTGAGTTTTTTTTAATGTGCATGTGAACAAAAATTAGTTTAATTTTCTATGTGCAGAACAAATGGACATGTTACTTAAACAACAGCATCAAGTAATATGTTTCTGAAAATGCAAAATCTGCAGTAATGACATACCTGAGAAAGGACGCCTCTTATTTGTAGTAAGGTTGGGGCCTGTGTTACCAATGGCACTGCATTATCTACTCTCACAGAGTACCCATTGGCTTTCCCATGATTAGCAGGAATCCCTAATTCAGACAAGAATAATGCTTAATAATGATACAAAATAATAAGGAAACAAAATTAATGTTTATATGAGATTCGAATATAATTTACAGAGCCGCCCACTTAACATGTGACTCAGGCCCATGAACACAATGAAAAACAACAAATGGCAATTACAAAATAAAATATAATACAAAATAATAAACATGCTGTGTCAGAAACACTTGAAAAAAAATTAAAAGAATCAATCAAGATAAGGTCACAAGATCTCCTGGTCCAATGCCTGGTGGGAAAAATAGGTCTTTAAAGTCTTACAAAATGCAGGCAAGCACTGGGCCATCTAGATGTTAGAGCAGGGGTGTCAAACTCACATCATCACAGCGGCATCACATGACGTATTGGGACTTTGTTCCCCTTCACTGAACTGGGCGTGGACGTGGCCAGCGCGTGATGCATCTGGCTCACAGGCCGGGAGTTTGACAGCTCTGTCTTAAGAATGATTGCTGTTCCATAGGACAAACACGAGGACAGAGAAGGCACAAATCCTCAATCAGCCAAGATGATATTGCTTGATGGCACCCAGAACATGGCAATCCTTTCAGAGCTTATATCAGACAGGCATAAGTAAATAGAGAGAAGCAGTCCTGCAAATAAACAGCCCTGGCGAGGAATGGCTTTAAAAGTGATAAACAGCACCTTGAATTTGCACCTGGAAACCAAGTGGCAAACAATGCAGCTCATTATGTAGTAATAACTACTTCCACTACTACACTCTGGACCAGCTTGGCTACTGAGAGGCCTTTAAGGACAGCACCATGTAAAGTTCATTGAAGGGGTGACCAAGGCATAAGTGGCTGTGAACAAGGCCTCCCAATAAAGAAATAGACAAAACTGGTTCACAAAATGGATTCGTTGAAAGACCCTGTGAAAAGCCAAAGTTGTTTTCAGGCAGGAGTCATGAATCTAGGAGGACCTCTAATTATGCTCCTTGGTGAAGCGCAATCCTATTCAAAATAAAGACAGAAAGTCTCCAGATTTGGTGTGCCTTAAGGCTCCCAGCCATAACTTGGGTTGAACCAAACCTGTTCATCTCCATCTAATCCCCGACAGTTTACAGACATTGGGATAGAACCTCAACAGGATCACATTAACCCAGGGGTTGAAATATATACCTGGGTATCTTTAGCACTCTAATTATACTTAACTCCATTACCTAACAGTATTATACAGTTATTAAATAGGAATGGAAAGAGAATCAAATCCTGAGGCACTTCACAGAGCAAGGATCAAGGCATAGATTTTCCCTGCAGCAATACTGACTGGAATCAACTCTGAAGGAAGAACTTTTTCTTCCCTCATCCTCTCCCAAATGTAAACTATACAGGTTGCCCATGACTTATGACCATTATTGGAATCTTGGTCATTGAGCAAAGTGGTTGTTAAGCGAGACATCATGTCACTGCTTGTCTCAAGTACCACAATCTCAGCATTCCTGGTTGTGATTAAGCAATCTCATAGGTTGTTAAATGAATGGCGTCCCAGGTAAGTAGCACAGGATACCTCAATGGGATGGGGGAGACCCTGGAAAGCCTGCAACAGGCTGTGTGAGAATATGTCTCCACTCAGAGGAGTTGAAAATCCTCCTTGCCGAAATCCAAGAAGGATTTTCAGACCCTGAATGGAGAGACTTTCACACACAGAATTCATCAACCCAATAAGACCCTAAATTGAAATTCTTCAGCAGGCAATTCTTTCAGTCAGCCCCCCGATATGACCGGGAGTTCTCTCAGCAGGTGGCACAGGCTTGCAACCTTCCCCACTGACTTTCAGGGGAAACTGACAGAAAAGATTGCAAATGATGACCACATGATCACAAGGCGCTTGGCAATTGGTTGTGTGAACAGGTTACCAAGCAACCAGATCTATGATTTATGTGATCACATGACTAGGGTATAGACCATTTTGCAACAGTCAGAAGTGCTTTACAGGCCATAAAGCACCCTTTCCGAGGACATCATTAATTTGGACCACCATTAAGCATTAACATTAAGTTAAGGCCTATCTGCATCTACTTTTTGAGACACGTTAAAATCAGAGGCAGGTTTTCTACTCCCTTAGTTTGGCTATGAGTAATTTGAGAAAAAGAATGATAACAGGAAACAGAAAGAAAAAAGAGTTTTAGACCTTTACTCAGAAATTGCTTCCTACTTATAAAGAAGTCATACTGTATGGGGTTGCGAGTCATGTATCCTCTGTTCTCTCAGTACATTTCATTTGGCTCCAACCTTATTACCGAATCATAATTTAGCAATCAAGAACATTCCTGCATGTCATTCATCTCTCATCTGAGGATGCTGAGCTGTCCTAACTGAACAAGGAAAATCAAAGTTTCCAGGAGGCATAGTTTGTCAGAAAATAAGCAGCCACCAAGAGGTTATGTGTCTCTGTGTTGGTTTAATCAGACAGAGGCATCAGTAACATACACCATGGCTAAAATGCAAATTAAGCAATCCTGAAATACTAAACTGAAGTAGAGCTTAACACCTAGCACCAGAAAGAGATATAAGGCTGCAAATTATAGACCAGTGTTGGCTGTATCAAATAAACCATTCACTCATCAGTGATACCCTTTTTAATTCTGGGATTAAGCAGCCAGCAAATAGATAGCCGCAAGTTCTAGCAGGCAGCAATACTACTTAAATGTAGCAGTAATTGAATTTTCACCAAGTCTGTACCACTTTAGCACCACAGTCCTGAGCACCAATGATAAAGATGCATAGGGCATACTTTGACAGAGGAGTCAAAAAGACCAAGATTCTCATAAAATATGACCCAGCAACCTCTGTCACGTATAAGCAACAAGTACCAATAGGTGCATAATTAATCTAAATTCATGAGCAACCCACTGAGTGTCAATCAAGACATACCCTTCAAATTCCAATAGGCAGTGACATCACCATGCATTGTCATCATTATCATCATCTTGTGCATTCCTCTGGGATTGAAGAACGCATTTAACCAATTTCCCAAAGGGGTTCTTTCAGTAAGTTTTATAGCTCATTATTTTTTAAAAAAAGATATGAAATAACAATTGTCAAACAAAGGGTTCAATCAGCTTAGCTGAAATGGCAAGCAAGTAGTATTCAAGTTTTGATTCCTCCAGGGCACACAAACGTATTTAAATGACCAATAAAAATGCTTTGCATTGGTATTAATGAAATCTTATTTTTAAATATAGAGGAGGAACTTGATACCACCAGGTCTTCTTATAACACTGATCATCAATATGCGTGCATATTGTGTAAACAGCATTAACATAAATATTGAATCTGAAGCTGTTTTGAAAGAACTTCATCCTCCTACCCTCACCCCCAGAAATAAAGCTAGAACCATTAAAATAAAGCAATGAAGTGATTTCTCAAGAATTTATCATGGCCATCAGAGGCTTGGATTTTAAGGGAACTTTCCAGGAATGCGGAGCTTGTTATATTTGCAGAAGGCAGCAGATGCAGGTCATCCTGCTGATAAAAGGGAAGGAGGCATTTATTCCTATCCCCTCTCCTTCAGCAGACTTTCCCTGTACCCTATTCTGGGTTACCAGTTCTACTGAACAGGATTTTAAGGGAAAAGCTGGTGTAATTTATGTATCAGATTCTTATCATGCCTTTCATCTAGGATTTCAAACCAGCATATATACTGCTGTCTCCTCCATTTTTCCTCACTACCACCACCACCACCCTTTGAGGTAGGTGGGGCTGAAAGGTAATGACTGCCCCAGTGTCACTTAGCTTCCAGGCCTACAGGCAGACTAAAACCAGCTACTCCAATAAACTAGATCTTTCCATTCCTCCCCCCCCCCAAAAAAAACCCAGAGCAAGATGCTCCTACCAGTAAGAGCAGATACCAGTGTATTTCAATGGTAAAATTATTTAAATTATTTTTTTTAAAAAAAATAAACATTAAAAATTAGGTCAAACCTTGGACAGCAGGGGGACATATAATCAATGTTTGATGAAAAGCATCACTGCAACCAAACTGAGCAGTTCCTGCCTGTAAGGGTATTCCAGGATGCATAACCGCGTGGGCTGTTGCAGCTAATGTCTGAAACAATATGTATATTATAAATCAACAAAGAGGCTGTTACACTTTTAAGGCTAAGCTAAAAGTAGCTTGCTTAAAACAAAAACATATAAATAAGTCATATAAATAAGTTTATGTTTGGTTTCCACGATTACTTTAGGATTATATAATGTTCCTTCTAAGATAGTGGGAAACAAACACCATACATGAAATTCAACTTGATACTCAGCAAAACAGAATTTGACCACAGGAGGGCACTATAATAAAACATTTTAGAGTGTACAGCTTCAATTGTGTTTGGCTTGGTTTTTGTAAAATGTTTTCCAAGAGAAGTTCTAAATCAACCAGTATTGCTCCAGAACCCTAGGGTTCAAAAAGAACTTTGTGGAGTTCTATGAAATTACTCTCCTCCCACCTCATATTCAAATGCAGCCAATTGCATACAGCAATTTTTTAAGGAAAAAAGTTACAGGTTGTCCTTGCTTATTGTCCACTCGTTCAGTGACAGTTCAAAGTTACAATGGTGCTGAACAAGGCAGACTTAAAATAGGTCAAAGTAGTTGCAGCTGTTTCAGCGCTCCGGTGGTCCCACAATCACACGATCACCATTTGTGACATTCACTGCCAGTTTCCAACAAGCAAAATCAAAGGCAGGTGACTGTGAGATGGTGCAACTGCCTAGGATTCACCTAATAACAACAGTCAGAATTGCAGTCATAGGTTGGTGCTGACATATGGCACCTCGCTTTAAGACCGTGTTGCTTAGTGGCATGGTTCCTGCTCCCAATTACTATCAGTAACTCTATCATTAAACATGCATTTCTTTGGTTAAAACATTAACCTTCCAGATAAATGGAAAAGATAATTTTGCATACAGAATAAACAGTTTAGTTTTTATACTTCTGATAAGTGGAACAATTTTCTGGGAGAGTAATTGGGAGGTTCATTTTTGTGGACTTCAAACCATTTTAACATCTGTATTTGCATAATTACATTACAACAATACAAGTCCCTTTTTAATGCCAATTCTCTCTTTACAGCTTTACTTCTAGCTGGGGGGGGGAGAAGGGGAGGGGTTTTTGAATTTTTTATAACAAGTTCCACAGACTCAAAAAGTGTGAAAACTCCTGTTCTAAAGAACAAATGAAATTACTAAGCTTAGTTATTACTTCAGGTTAGAGTTAAATGAAGGCCCATCAGTGCAGCCCTCCTCCTTCTTGAATAAGGGATCAAAGTAAGAAGCCAAGAGAGAAGAAGGATAAATGCTAAAATGTAATCCCTTGTGAATTCTCAACTATTCACATTTTCAATCATGGAAAAGTCCAAGGAACTTCAGGCACAGCAAACAATAATGCTTATGGCTGCAAGCAACATGTATAGACTTCCTCATCTTCACCCAAGGGAAAACCTGCATGATTACTATGAGAACTGTCACGTACATATCTCTAAGGAGGAAATGTGAACATTCTATTTAAGGTAATACAAATAAGCATGGGAATAATGAAGCACTTGCATTTCCTGTTTCCCTATGTATCTCAAACATTGCCAATATTTCGCATGTAAATGAATGAAGATACTAATGTATTTATTAGGGTTATGTGTCTGTGGGTAAGAGCTTACATCAGATGAAGTGGATTGTGCCAGTGCTGATTTCTCTAAAGTTTACTTTACAATTCAATTCAAAGCATAACCAAGTTAAATTGCATAAAATACCCTATACTGACACTACCCAGCAGGCTGATGAACATTCAGATTCATATCTTTCTTATTGAAAGTCTCTCTTTTTCTGCTACTGTGATGATTCTATTACAAACGTGCCCCATTCTAAAGTCTCAGATAAGGGGAGAAAGCAAGCTTTTGTCAAATTAGAAATACCTGGTTCTGTACTGCCCCAATCTTGGTGAAATTAGGCATCAGGCCTAGTGTGTTGCTTGCAGCAACTGGTCCCAAATGTATTGTTTTATTGCAATTGCTTATCTCGTATGAATTTGACCGGAACTTGCAAACATCCATGATATGAAAAGACGATTTCACACTATTAATGAGAGAAGGAAAAAGGAATTGTCAGAAAGACTGAAGTACTCCATATCCTAGAGTCAAACTGAGTTGTAAAAGTAGCTAAAGTGTGTACTCACTGTGGTACTGACTATACCACAGCGATTAGATTTCATATGCCAATGACTACCGAGGTCCTGTAGTGATGCAAACAGTGCATATGTTTAAAAGGCATCTTGCTTTCCCGCTCTACACCGTTAGAAAATTATGATTTCTCCCTATACTAGTAGCAGATTACATATGCATTATAAATGAGCACATTATTAAGGCAACAAGGGATAAGACAGCCAATTTTGATTATGTGCAGTTGTACAAAATACACAATAGAGTAAATAAAGTTTCATTTGTATTCCTGGTGATTTCACGGACACCAATAGGTTACCATTGCCACCTTCTGGGGATTTTTTTTCTTTTTTTACTTCTCAGCCCTAGGATTCCTTGGAGGCTTCCTGCCCCAGAACTAACCAGGTCCAAACAAAGCCAGCTAAGTGCTGCCTTTTGCTGAAACATGTGGAAAAACAGCAACACTTCTAATCTTCATGCCATCTGAAAGCTGCCTGTAATAGATATTCTGCCTCAGCTGCATCATCATGAAATGAACGCTCATATACTGGAAGAGACCATTGTCAGGAGGAGGTTTTCCAGAATCCAACCCCACAGATCATACACAACACATCATGGGACCCAGTGAAAAAGGCTCAACCAGGATCATTATAAAAAGTGTCTTATGGGACATACTGGTTGCTGTGAGGAAAATCAAGGAGGTGCTTCATGGTAACAAAAGGATGGCTCAGTGTGTCAACCGGAGTGATTCTCAAGTTAGCATCAATCAATAGCATTTTCTTTAAAAGGCTGACAAACTCTCTTCTGTCCGCTTTCTCTGCCAAAAGATCACTTCCTTCTAGATCCATCACCATGTTCACCTAGCATTGAATAATTAGATGCAAAAGTTTGTTTCAGGTTGTTTTCCAAATAAATATTAATAAAACAGCACTGTATAATAAAACTACAACATCACCAATAGCAAGTTCTATAAATCTGAACTAAATCCAAAAAGATTTCGTTCTACATTGTATTACAGCACTTATATTTCACTTTTTGTCCAGAAATTCAAAGTCTCCCCATTTTTACTCCCTTGAACAACACTTTGGGAAGTAAACTGGGAAGAGAGTGCAACTGGCTGAAAGTCACCCAATGTGCTCTGGAGGCTTTCAGACTTCAATACAGTGAACTGGATCAAGTTCAATAATGTTATAGTACAGTAGGTAATATAACCTACTGTCATACTGTTATATACTGTAATATAACCTACTGTTATTCAGAAGAGTGATAAACAGCAGTGGTGAAAGAAATACAGGAACTGCTAATAAGGAAATAGCTTGAAAGTATCACAGGTATAATAAAGAAACAAGTGTACTTCAAGTGCCAGATTAAAGACCAACTCCATTTTAATGTTAGTTTATATTAGTTTAATGGTATTATAACAAAGGATAATTCACACTATAAAACAAAGGACACTAAAAATGGCAAGAAAGTAACTTTTCACATCTAGATTTTCAAAATTCTTGGAGGCATGGAATCCTTATACATTATTAACAATATGGGATGGGATGGGATTGAGGCAAGAGGCAAACTGAATTACTTTAAAAAGTGAAATTCCATTAATTTCACATGCAGTTATAGAACATGCAGATGAATACATAAATCTGGATATGGTATCATGCAATTCAAAGTGCCCCCTGTAAGCAAAGCTCCAGATAAAACAAAAGGGAGAACTTTGAAAATGAACAGAGAACATTTACTACAAAATAAATTAGAGGCAAAAGGCTCTTAATACAAAGTATTTCAAATGTATACACATGTACTCACATGCACTATATCATCCAAACAGTTGAAAATGTATTTCCGGGCTTCTTTGGATTTCATACCTGTTTCACCTTCATGTTCTTCCAGTGTCTTCAGAAATGTGAAGGTGGGGGAAAGATGCATATATTATTCTTAATATATTAGTGTTCAGTGCAGAAAACTGAACAGTAGAGATTACAGTATACAACACAAGTGTTGTGTTTAAAGTATACATTACCATAAAATTCTTTTGTTTAGAAAAACATAAAAATAAACCCTGGCTATCTTGTCATTATTTTTTTCTTGGAATTCTCAGAAACTTTCTGGATCTTGGATGGCTACAATCATAACAAATTTAACACCAATCTAAATACTATCAGGAAAATACAGTATTTAAGAATGTTGTATCTATGTATATAGGTAACTGCATTTGGGATATGTAATACTGCATGTTTGACATCTATGTTTGGATTTTGCTTGAATTTACATATGCAGATGAACTCGAAGGTTTAGTAGTACTCCTATAAAATGAGAATATAAATTATTTCCCTTGCAGAGAGGCGGTAAACCAAGGATTATTGGAACCTCTGGGCCTGAAAAATATGATAAATTAATATTCACTGTAACAAGTATTATTTTGCAGGTCATCCTCAATTTATGACCAGTCAGTTAATAACTGTTTGAAATTAGGTTCACAATAAATTCTTTATAGCACATAAAGCATTTCTGGCCATCATAAAATGTCATGCCACAACACCCCAGGTGTCATATAATCACATTTTGGGTGCTTGGCAATGGGCTCACCTTTATGACTGGTTGCAGCATCCTATGGTCACATAATCACAGCTTGCGACTTTTTTGCCAATTTCTGGCAAAAAAAAATGTCCATTCAAAAAAAAAAAAAATGGGTTCACATTTATGACCAGTTTGCTTAACAAACTCAAATTAGCTAATGACTGTGATGATTCGCTTAATGATTGCTGCAAAAAATGTCATAAAATCAGGTCCAATCAGGTGGCTGTCTCATCACCATAACAACTTATCACCAGAAATATTTCCCAATTGTAGTTTTAAGCGGAGGACTTCCTCTATTGGTAAGGTCTCCTAATGGAAGGTCCATTAGTTATAAGATTTTTGAACACTGCATTCTATCTTTCAGTTCAGTGTTGATTCCATAGTATGCTCATTCCTAATGTTCTTTCATGAGTAAATCAAAACTATCTCAGTCTCCTTCATAATAAATGGATATATATAATATCGAAAAGGCTTTTCACAATGGAAAACTCTATTTAGAAGAATGAAAAACTTTGTATTGATGGCTCTAAGATTCCAGAAGTTTATAAAATCTATAAAAACAATCAACCACTTAAATAAATAAAATGCACAGAATTCATAGTATAAAATTAACAGTTATAACATAAAGATACCAACACAGTACAAAATCAACAATCTACCTGGCATTCCCATTCAAACAGATACTCTAAAAAGCTCCCTCTTAACTACTCTTCTAAGTCCATCCAGGTTGATGCCAACTGAACTTCCAGAGGAAAAGACATTTAACAGAGATGGAGAAGACTGAGACAAACCTTTAACATCCTGATTTTTGGGAGGTGCAAATTAGACAGGTCACTTCTAACTGAAGTAGGCAATACTGGAAGCATCTGGGCTTCATAGGTTAACATTAGCACTTTGATTTATATTTAGAAGCTTACCAGAAACCATTGCAGCAAACACAAAATTGGAGATATTGGTTGGTCAATAAACAAACCAGTACATTTTGCACCAATGTAGATTCAGATAGTCTTCAAAGGCAGCAACATGTAGAGTGCATTGTAGTAGTCAATTCTGGAGGTTAGTTACTGAAGCAGAGTCCTGCTGCTTCAGAATTTAAAAGAATCCCTCTTTATACGCCCATATAAGACTTACATTTTCTTGATAATCTGCTGCTTTTATAAGCCTCGAAGCCTTTATGTTGTTTGAAAAATAATTTTCTTTCCAAGTACAAGTTATAGTGTTATGCAGTGTCCAGGATGTTTTGAACCAAATAATGGCACTAAAGCTGCATCCAATTGTTATTGTAAATAAATTCAACTGAACATTACTTCTGCTTGAATCCCAATGTTCATTGTTGGGAAACAAATCAAACAATCCACAGCAAAATTGTTTTTTCCAAATCATTATCCAGAAAGGGCAGACATTTCAGAGAGAATAGTGACAAAGTAGCTCTTGTATGGCTCAGTAAATTATTTCCAAAATACATAGCCAAAAGCATAGAACACAGGAACTTGTCATCATGAGGACTATCAGTACCTTTAATCTCCAACCAGAATATGGTACATCTTTTTCTCTACAGAAAAATCGTGTGGTCTTCGTTCCAAGGTTCAACAATTGCTCCGCAGGGAATCCTTGTGTTTGTGAAATGTAGCGAATCTATAGAGATAAAAGTATCACAGCACTTTTTTCACCAATACATACACACCTATCAATTTTAGAACCTAAACAAGCACTTCACTGTACTTAATATAATTAAAGAATATCACAATGGCTCAAGAATGTAACAACAAAGAAGGATCAAACCCAGGCTGTAACAGAATATTTGAATGTTGCATTTTATTTAAGCAGATCTTAATCTTTAATTTATACAGAGGCAGTATCCAGGATTGTTTTGACTAAACACCCTCTTAACGATTTTGAAATATCTGAAATCAGACATATTTTTCAGAGGTGAGAGCCTGAGCCTTGTCATCTGGGAGGAGTAAGAGCCAGTTGCTCTTGAGGAAAGCGAGAGGGTCCTTGGGATTGTGAGCTCACTCATCTGTGTTCTAGATCCAAGCCCCATCTGCAAAATGGCATGTGGTTGAGTCCAGGCAGTGATTAATGCCTCTTTACAGGAAGTGAATGGTACCACCCGCGATAAAGGAGGTGGAGGTGCGCCTTCTTCTCAAGAGGCCATCCATGAACCCCAAAACTTTGGACAACTTTCATCCAGTCTCCAATCTTCCCTTTTTAGGGAAGGTTGTTGAGAGGGTGATTGGCACACACTACAAAGGGCCCTGGATGAAGAAGATTATCTGGACTCTTTTCAATCTGGATTCAGGCCAGGGCACAGCACTGAAATGATATTGGTCACGCTTGATGATCTTTGGAGGACACAGAATGGAAGTGGTGTGACTATTCTGGTCCTTCTAGACCTCTCAGAGGCTTTCGATACCATTGACCATAGTAGCCTTGTGGACTGGCTTTGGGGATTGGGAATGGAAGGCACTGTGTTACAGTGGTTCTCCTCCTTCCTCCATAGGTGGAAAGCCATAGCCCCTTGCAATAAATATGGGGTGTCCCATGGCTCAAGCATTTCACCCCTTCTTTTTAACATCTACATATAACTACTAGGGGAGCTCATCCATTGGTATGGGGTTTGGTATCATCAGAATGTTGATGATATCTCCATCCCTTGTTAGACTAATGATGCTCTGACGGTGCTAGCCAAATGCCTGCAGGCTATAAGAGTCTGGATGGAGAAGAACCGCTTTTTGGCTCAACCCTGGCAAGATGGAGTGGCTATGGGTTTTTGCGCCCTCCCCCAGATGATACTTCATCTGTGACTCTGGATGGGGTGGCACTTCCCTTGGCTGAGCTGCTGTGTAATTTGAGGGTCCTGCTAGAGTCACAGTTCCTGCTCAAAGAGAAGGTGGCAGTCCTGGTTTGGGGGGGAGTTGCACATATTTGTTTAGTGCACCAATAGTGTCCTTTTCTGGAGCTGGAGGCCTTGCTCATGGTCAGTCATGCTATGATCACCTCCTGTTTGGATTACTGCAATGCGCTCTATGCGGAGCTGCCATGAAGTGCCACTTCAACTGACCTGGAATGAAGCAATGTGCACAATAATGCCCCGCCCCCTCCGATTTTCCAGTGTTATACCTATGTTGCGTGAGCTGCACCACCTTCCGGTTCCCTTCCAGGTGCAAATCAAAATGCTGATCCCTATGGAATATTCTGCCTCTATCCTCCTAAGGATAGAGTAAAAGCTTTGAAGACCTGACTTCCCCCCCGCCCCGCCCCCACAAAGCACTGGGATGAGATTAGATACTTGCACGTCAGAAGTTTGGATTGGTGCCAGGTTTTTGGGGTTTTTTTAATTTTTTTTTAATGTGTTTACTTTTAATATGGTTTTGTTTGTTGTTTTAAGTTGTAATTGAGAGCCACCCAGAGTTGGTTATAAGATGGGCGGCTTTATAAATGGTTTAAATAAAAAAATGTGTGATGTGTTTTTATATTGTAATAGGGTTTTAATTACTATTCTTGTAAGTTCCCCAGAGTCACTTTTTGTGAGATGGGTGGCTACATAAATTGGCTAAATAATAATGAATAAAACTACTGACGTACTTAAAAAAACACATAGCTACAGATCCTTCTATCCTTGCAAGCCTGGAATGATATGGAGATGTAAAGTGAATGGCATTGATATAAACTAAAGGGAAATTTTTTCCTCATGCATTTATATGTATAGATATACAATAACTATTTGTTATAATTTTGCTTTTCAAATTACGTTATTCACCTGTATATTTATAGTTTCATCCAGAAAACTGTATAAATAAAAACTCTTTATTCAATTCAGTCTAACTCTATACCAGTCCTGGTTACCTCTGTTAAATGAGGGCCACATTCGTCATTAAGCAAGGATCTTAATTCCTGCCAATTTCCCCTCTGACTTTGCTTGAGTGAAGCTGGCAGGGAACATTGGAAATCAAGATTATGTGACTACAGGGACACTGCAACTCCAAGGAAGTATCGTTAAGCCCCCTCATTCAACATTGTTGTAATTTTGAATGGTCATAACCTAAGAACTACCTGTACCTGAAATTCACAGGAACAGCCTTACTGTTGACTCGATGTGCATTTAACTCAGTTACCATGATATGTTGATCCTTCATACACTAAAAATCTTACCATAGTAATGAAATTTAAATTCCCTACTGACCAAATTACAATTTTAAACAATTAAAATAAATATTCTTATAGCACCAGTGCAGTTTCTTTTACCTGATCATATTCAAGGGCTCCTGGATATAGTGGCCATCCAAGGAATAGTTCAGCAATCACACAGCCCAATGACCACATGTCTATGGCTTCACAGAATGGCAAACCCAATATGATTTCTGGTGCTCTGAAAACAGAAATGGCACAATGGCTCGTTGTCTTAGTTTTATATATAAATATTAATGAAAACATACAAATACGTAATATTGAATATCAAGCCACATAGGCTTTCTGTTCCTGCTACATAAAGAACTTTACATTCTGCCTTCCTTTTCCTTTTTCAAACCTGAATCCTTTAATTTAATTCAGTCACTGAATGTCACTGAAGTTGCCTACTGGATGTTATCTTGCTTCTGGATAAACTATTTGAGGAATTCAATGTTTGGGCCATGCTTTTCTTAGTTGATAGTTAGCATGTAAACACATTAGTGGCTTTCTCTTTTCTGTAGTAAAAGACTATGAAGAATTCAGCTTATATCTGACAAGTGTAATCTGGATTTTTATTTATTAATCTACCCCATTCATTATTTTCTCTGGACATTTATTACAATATAGTAACAATAACTGGATTTTCAAAAATGTTTGGGTGAGATTCCAGTGGGGTGCCATGCAAATAAAAAGGACTCTTCAAAAGGTTTGCAAAAGGAATACCAAAGGCAGCTGATAACTCAGAAACTTTAATTCATACCATCTTGAAAAATAGAACTCCTAAATATTTAAAACTTATGCTTCACATCCTAATGTGGTGTGACACTGATGGTGAAGAAATTTCCCATGAAAAGCCAAAAGTGGTAGCACGTAAGGTTTTTGTTGTGGTTGATTCCTTTGCTTTGAATTTAAATAGTTTAACTATGTCTGAAATGATGGAACTGTTATTTTTAGTATAATCTTTATGGAGGAAGAAAAAAAATATTTCTGAGGATGAAAATACCCTTATGTCATCACTCTGGAATGTTTTCAGTATTCTGGGTAGATGCATCAATTAATATAAAATTACCCTATTCATTTCTTTTACATGATGATTTAATATACTTCTAACTTCCTACTTTGTTTATCTTTAAAACAAATTAACATACTTCACATTTTGTACTGGTTCATGCTTCACACCAATGAATAGACAGATTTATTAAAAACTGAAATCTTTCTATTGGAGTTCATCATTTGACTTACCACTTGTCGTACCTTTCTAGCTGTGCAATGTCCTTTCTGGAGTATGGTGCCCAAGATTGTGCACAATATCCCAAATATAACCATAATCAAATCACATATTCATACTTATTTTTCAACAATCTCTATGAAATATGTTTTTTCACACAATCATATATACTATGATTAATGGAAATATAGTTCCTAGCAATTACAAATAACATGTTTATAGGTCCAGGATAGGCTATCTGTGATTCCAAAATGCTTATTACCAAAAATTAATGGCATATGTACCTGCAAATTTCCAAGAGTAAATTACTTGGAAGCTGACCTCTCTAGAGAGAGAGAGAGAGGGAAAAAGAAAGGGTATAAAGACTGAACTGAACCAGTCAGTCTTCATTCATTCATTCATTCCCTCTGCCCGCCCATCCTCTACCCTGTAACGCTGCCAAACCTATGTAGAGGTAGCCTTCACTTAACTGTTCATAGTTATGATGGCACTGAATGACGGGACTAAAGTTCCAGTTGTTACAGCATCCTATAATCACAATAAAAAAAAATTCAGGCACTTGGTAACCAACTCAAACTAACAACCAGCTGCAATGTCTCGTAGTCATGTGATTGCCATTTGTGACCTTCCCTGCCATCTTTTAACAAGCAAAGTCAATGGGAAATAGCAATGAAAGTTGTTAAGTCCCTTGGATACTTCTCCCCCATGCCTTTCTGCACTCTCATATGGCAGTCTCTCCTTCCCTCTTTGCTTGCCTCTCTCTCCTTTTCCCCTTTGCCTGATACATGGTGCCTGACTTCCTCCCTGAATTTGCACCCATCTACAGCACCTCCACTGCCTTATTCACATGCAATCTGCACCAAATTCTTCAGATTATTCTCTATCCTCCTGTAGTTACCTCTACACCTGGGACTCCGTTTCCTGTTTTAATGACCTGCAAGTTTCACACACACACACTGGGACTGCCTGGATTGCTGCTAAGCAATGTGTCATGTGACATTCTGCTTTATGACATCACTTAGCCACAGCAATCCCAATCCCGACTGCTGTCATAACTCAAGGACTACCTGTATAAGATGCACATTATCTTTTATAGTAAAGCTTCATCTTTTCAGTCTTCCTGGAAAGAGTCAAAATCCACACCTTTTTACTCAGTTCTACTAGAACTGAAGTATCACATTTCCACAGAATTTGCATAAGGAGATATTGTGTTAAAAGAAGCAATGTTCCACAAATATAATTTCTCAATAATGTAAATCAATTTGTATCTCTCGTTTCAGGCGTCACGTTTTGTTCTCGAGTATCATAAACAAGGAGCAAATTGACTGGCGGTTAGCGAAAGGGCAAAATCACAAGTGGACTAAAACTGAACTAACTTTCTCTGTATATTCCAGTTGCTGTTTACATATTCTTTTGTTGAAGAAATTGATAATAGTTATAGATGCATTACCATTAATACAATAGTTCATTTTTTATTTGCTAAAGTACCTTAACATAAACCAGCTAGTTCCAATTAGTTCAAATTATTCTTTTATATCGAGACTTAGATTAACACTTCTTTAACTTGGGGGATACAAACAGATTTACAGACAATCCTTGTTTAGCTACTACAATTGTGACTAGCAAGTCAGTCATTAAGCCAAATAGGGTCTATGCTTGCAATCTTAGTTTTCCTTGCTTTACAGATCTGCAAAGGTCAGTTATTTTTTTCATCACAGTTGTAACTGTGAACTGTCGCTAAATGAGGACTAGTTTTATTTCTATTCTATTCAAATAGAACGCTCAGGTGATTTTTTAAAATTTAACGTGTATAAAACAAAGACATTAAGAATAAATAGGGTAAAACACAAATAGTAAAATCATAGATCTTTGGATCTGAACTCACAGATTTTCTAATGGTAGTGAGAATGGGAACAAGGACAATCCTCAAGGAAATATACTCTGTAGATGGAAGCAATGTATAAGAAGCCCCACTTCTGCATGCCCAAGATAAATCAGGGATTTCTCCTGTAGCCGCTAATTAGCATGAATGTATATTTTCCCAATAATGTTTACATTGGTATGTTAATCATACATGTGGGGCTCAGATTATATTATCAGAAGCAAATGTTTTTTGAGGATCATACAGGCATAACTCAAGGAGAGTAAATAACAACATCTAATCACAAGAGGATTTTCGTATAAGACCATACACTTTTTAACAGTTTGGGAAGTCTAATTTATAAACTAAGTTGCAACATTTTGATGCATTCCAATAATGTATGAATAGGCATCTTCTATTTTTGTAATTTTTGAAAGAAGGCACATTTGGGCAGATCTTCTGCCACTGTTCCTTAGTCCCTTGCATACTTAACAAAGCTTCTTGGATTATGTTGTCTTCTAATTTTCTTTTAACAACAACTTGTGGGTCAGTCTTCCATCTTGCTTTAAGCCTGTGTGTAATTATTACTTTCAATCACTAAATTTAGAAAAGTTTATATGAGCTTTCAAGTGATGGCACGCCCCTCCCTATATGCTGGCAGGTAAGAGTACCTGGAATTCATTCATGTAAGAAAGGGTTTTTTAAAACAGCTGAAGTTCTACCTGGTGATATTTCAACTGATTTAAAAATTTCATAGAGGTGTTGTGTTTGCAGCTGTAAACTTCTCCTGCAAGGAGCTGCAGTAGAGCAAGGGTGTCAAACTCACGTCGTCACGTGACGTGTTGCAACTTTTTTCCCTTTCGCTAAACCAGGCGTGGGCATGGCCAGCTCCTGACACATTCAGGCTACAGGCCGCGAGTTTAACACCCCTGCAGTAGTTTGTGGCTGGTTAATCAACTCATCAGAATACATGACAGAACATTTTCTAGCTGTTATTTTAAATCCTAAACTAATATATCAGAAACTTTTGTGACAAACTGAGTAGAAGCCAACATGCTGGCCAAAAATTTATATTGCATTCTGATGTCTGTATTTACTTAGTAAAGAAACAGAATAATACAGATTACTAACCTGTCATGCTTTAAAATTGATAATATATAGTTCCGTAAACATGCATGCCATTATTCAATAAATATTTAGATGCAACTAAATGATGCTCATGTTTACATATAATTTTAATAAGGAACAGTTTTACCTACACAATTAGTGTATTTTCCTAAGAAAGGCTTTCCCCCTTTTTTGGACTAATACAAGTTGTCCTCGACTTATAACCACAATTGAGCATAAAAGTTCTGTTGCTAAGTGAGACATTTGTTAAGTGAATTTTGCTCTATTTTACGACCTTTCGTGCCACAGTTCTTAAGTGCATCACTGCAGGTGTTAACTTAGTAACACAGATGTTAAGTGAATCCGGCTTCCACATCGACTTTGCTTGTCAGAACATTGCAAAAGAAGATCACATGACCCTGAGACACTGCAACTGTCGTAAATATGAACAGTTGTCAAGCATCTGAATTTTGATCACATGATCAAAGGGATGCCACAAAGGTCGTAACTATAAAAAATGGTCATTAGTCACATTTTTCAGTGCTGTTGTAACTTTGAATGGTCACTAAACAAACTGTTCTAAGTCGAGAACTACCTGTACACTATTGATGGTTAAACTCCAGTGCTGAGATAGTATTAATTAATCCTTTCATGAACAAAACTATCAAGATTTTTTTCTTATTCAATATGCGTATTACAAAATGTTATCATGAAATTTCTCTGCTAGTTCAGGCTTAAAATTGTTTCCATCCATGTTCAAGAGTCATGTAACACAAATTTACCTACTAAATTGAAATCCAAATTCTTTACCAATAGTTTTAAATTATATAATTATTTGTAAATTGCCCAGTGTCACTAAGGTATAGAGAAATTAATTAAATATAATGCAAGACGAGAGTTTATGACCACAAAATAGTATAGTTAAATTTCATCATAAACAATGATTCATTACATCTCAAGAAAGTATCTAATTGCCACCACTGGTGATCTTCTAAAGCCAACAAACTATCTTAGCTTTAGATAGAAAGCTCCTTTTGGGGGACATATTTTTTCCCTATGAACCTTCCATAGACTGGAAGGCCCAACTGAGATAATTCTTTTCTGTGATAGCTTGTTTGTAAAATTTAAATCACAATTTCTTATTCTCATACACAAGATTTGGAGGGGGGAACAAAATGTAACTAGTTGATGTTGGATTATTGCTAGGAAAATTTCTGAGGGTGCTTGCACCTCAGTTGCTGCTATCATAGATTATGCTTATTTGATCTCCATATTGTATAAATAACGTGGAATTCTGGTCTATCTATTTTGAGACTGAAAGAGAGGGAAAAATGACTTGACTCAGTTAGACATGTCAGCCTTTCTAGGGTTACTATAAAGATTACCAGTTCTCGTTACAATATGCACTCCCTCAGACCATCCCAAGAGCTGGTTGTACTACCTCACTTTTACCAGCGAATATAGATTGGGTATTTAATAGATCAGGCCTGCACAACTTGTGGATGAAAAAGGGCCACACTGATAAATTTAAAATAATCACAGGCCGCAAAGTAATACCTGGCATGTCGATCAGTTGTTTGGTGGCTAGTGGAGCGCTGGCAACACTGGAGCTGGTGATGTCGGTGAGGCCTGGAGGCATTGGAGGCGCTTGGCAGGGTTTCTTATGGGCAGCAGGAGCAGATCCTTCCTGGTGGTGGCGACATCTGGTGGTGAATTTATTGAGTTTTTAAAAAACACTGGTGGGCTGCACAGGGCAGTTTGGTGGGCCACGTGTTGCCCAATGGGCCATATGCTGTGCAGGCCCGGAACAAACTTTGTTCAAGATCCATACCCCTAGAGGAGCTTTGTTAATTAGTCCCCACCTTGAAAATTTCTCATTTCTGGTTCACTAGTAAAAGGCTTTCTCCTTCCAATATAAATAATATACAAGAAGGATAAAATACCCATTCTAGTGTTGCTTAAATTATTTTCTTCCTTAGGGAAAGTCAACTGAAATCTTCAAAAGTAATGGATAAGGTTATCTTGGTTATCATTTTGGGCATATAATATTTGTTGCATTAATTTTTCCTATGGGTCCATTCACATTTAAGAATACTGATTCTCTTTCAAGTATCTAATGTGTGTTCTCACTTATTCTGTCTAATTGCCACCACTGGTGATCTTCTAAAGCCAATAACTTCTTTAACTTTAAAAAGGTATCTTAGCTAAATTAGCTGGGGCTGCATAACTCTTTAGCATATCATTTAACAATGGCTGGATTCATATGTCTTAATAAGTTGTAAGCTTATTTCAAGGTAATTCCACCTCTGACTTTGAATGGGCTTGTAAATCCATTTATTTAGTCTAATGAACTGTGGTTTATTCAATGACGATTAAGCAAACAATGGCTTAGTGCATTATATAAACTAGCCAAGAATGCATTCTAGTCAAATTCTCCTAGTAGGCATCTCTTGGTAACATTTGTTATTACTTTATTTATTAAATTTATATGTTGCCTATCTGCAGTCATGAATCTGGTATGATGTGGTATGATAAAAGCTATAGAAGTAGCTCTCCTGCATTTAATTTAATGTTTATATGCAATGCATGAACTCTGGCTTGTCTATATCGCAACAGGTATTTATAACCCAAGATTGGATCAAAATTCTACATTAATGTTCCAGATTCACATATACACTTAATATTATAATATATAACAGCTTCTTTTTGAAAGAACATTTTAATACCTTGCTAAGCAAAGAAGAAAGTGTTAATACAAAATAGAAAAGAACAATTAGCTTCTAGCTTACAGAAAGATTGATTTCTATAAAAATTATAAGAATTATAAAAGTTACTAATTGGTTAATAAAAGTCCAATGAAGTGGTTTGTTACACAAGCGATCAGCAATATTTTACATAAAATAGAAACAAACATATAAACAGTAAGCTTAAGAGAAATAGGTTCAATGCAAATTGTAAATTCATTAGGTCTTAAAGGTTCAAGACACAGTTTAAATAAAGATTAAAATATATACTCTGTGTGTGTATGTTTGTGTGTGTGTGTGTGTGTGTGTGTTCATGTCTTCTATGCTACTGCTAGTTCTGAAACACAAACTTGCATTTCTCAACCAATTGCAATGTTAACATTCTATCAGTATCAGGTGTGCTCCTTGGTGTGGTAAGCCTCGTAATCTCTTATACATACTGTAACAGGAAAATGTACAGCTAACCAGTTACTGCTGGGCTGCAATTTTTATCATCTTTTCTATCAACATTAACCAGGACTGAGATACATTACCATTTCTATTCTCCCTGCATTTCCCAAGAACAAAATTATGCTTTATATAACAGACTTTTAACTACTATGAATCTTCAATTTTCACATTATTTTAATTTTCCAGTATCTATATAAAATATGTAGTTTTTAAAAATTCAAAGTCTCTTATATGGAATTAAGCATTTCAATCATTTGAAGTATATAAGCATTAATAATTTGAATTTACGTATGTACATACACAAAATGTATGTATGCTTCTCTAAAAGCCACTTGAAAAACATACACAAGAAAGATATAAATTCCCAAGAAGGCGTAGGAAAAATGGAGAAGGAATCAATGTACAAAATCTTAGCAGAAATCTGAAAATTAAAAAAGATAAATGATAACTCACCAAGGAAAACTACAGACTATAGATTTTTATGCAAATCTATTTTCTAATCTTAACCAGAGCCTCTCACACAAACATACCTATGACATTTTAGTCTTTGAAGTATGAGAAATCAAATTTGTCTTTCAATGTCTAAAATCTAATAAGGTGGCTGGAGAAGTTTTTCTACTCCCAGAGCTCTTTAAGACTCATATTGATTGGTGTGCCTTACTATTAGCAAGGCTGTACAGGTTGCATTCCAGTCGGATGGGAAGTTGGCAGTATAGTTCCCCTATATAAAAAGGGAGACAAAGCTGACTCAAAAAACTATAGACCGATAAAGCTGCGCTGTTGCAAGGAAGACGGAGCCTGCTATCAGCCGCGCTAGGAGGCTCCGAGACGATGCGATGATCCGCAGCGGTATTGGGCATGAGCCCTTCACGCTGCTGCTGGAGAGGGGTGGGTGGGTCTCAGGCAGAGACTGGAAGCCCCCAGCCCCAATTGCCGCAAGCGGCCTTCAGCGGGCTCGGGCACAAGACCCTTCACGCTGGCAAGCTTAACCAGGTAACTGGGAGACAATCTGGGAGAAAAAACTTCAACCAAAGATGCACCAGCAATCTGAAATGGGCAGCTCAGAATCTCATGTCTGGTCCCAATCAGACCGAGTCTGAAAGCTGGGAAGCAAGAAGAAGAGAAGGAGCTTGACAGCTTGCAGACTCGGTCCATTGACATCAGACAAGCATTAACCTATTCCTGACCGCTGGCCCCCACACTCGATGAGAAAGAAACATTCTGTGGATGAAATTGGCCAGCTTAAATATGGAACTCAAGACTCTTATTCTTGGTTCAGATGCTCTACTCAAACACTCATTTGAAAGTCTGTACAGGTATAACTGGTTCTCTAAGAGTATACCCATCATCAGTATGCTGATACCAAATTATTTATCTCCAACCCTGGCAAATTAAGCAATGCCATAAATATCTTATCCTGGTATCTGGAGGCTGTGACTGGATGGGGAACAAGAAAATTCAGTTGAACCCAGGCAAAACTTTGGTTTTGGAAGCCCACTGGTTCCAGGACCATGACATCTTTGGTGTTGGATAGGGCTATACAGTCCAGGGGTCGTCATAGGATCATGATTCCTACTAAATGAGCAGATGGCATTTGTAGCAAGAAGTCCTTTGTGCAGCTTCGTCTTGTGCAACAACTGTGCCAGTTCTGGATTGGCAGGTCCTGCCAATCATTCATGCACTAGTTGCCTCCAAATTAGACTATGCAGTCAACATAGTTGACCCTGAAGAACATCTGGAAGCTTCAGCTGATACAGAATAAACAAGCATAGGCAGTTATGCACAGTGTATATTACACTTTTGCTCTGCAAACTGCTCTGGCTGTGAATTGGACCTTCTAGGTCCAATTCAAGGCACTGATTTTAATCTTTAAAGCCCTTTATGGCATGATAGTGGGCTACCTGGGGAACATCTCCTTTGTATCAGCTTGCCATTAGATCCGGCAAAACAGGGCATGCTACAGGTCCCATTGGCTACAGACCTACATTTGGTGAGTCCCAGGAGACATGCCTTCTCTACTCAGGTGCCCACCTTATGGAACATCCTTCCGCTTGAAATTAGATTAGCTCTATACTCCCCTTTTATGACTCTCATTCCATAACTAATTCAGGATAGAGTCAGGACGATTGGATGGAAATTAGATTAGCTCTATCTCTTTTGATATTGCAAAAGGCTGGAAGGCCAAGGCCTAATAATGTAATCAGAGATTGACTTAAAGCAGAACAAAAAAAGAAAAAAAAGGACATGTTTATGCAAATGAGCCTAAATATGTCTTCAATTAAGAGGGAAAAAATCAAATCCTATCTACAGCAAGCAGCAAAAAACAAGAGATGCATACGAGAAAACTATGGGAATGCCCTATTTTTATGTTTATTAGATTTTTGCTTTTGTTTTTCTCCATAAGCCTTTAGTGGCACATAATACTTGCTCCTTAAAATTTCCCCCACAACAACACAGTGAGGCATATTTGATTGAAAGTGTATGGCTGATCCAAAGTCAAACAATCAGCTTCCATGGCCAAGTGTAGACTTGAATCTAGATCTCCTGGGTTGAACACCTCAAACATTATATCACCACTTTATTATTCAAATGAAAAATAAAAAAGGTATCAGTTTAGGTAAGCTGCTTGAGAAAACCCAAATGCCAAAACAATAAAATCTCTGTCAATCAGCAGCATATTTAGTCATTACCATCTTCTGTTTGTTTACATTTATACCAGCCAGCTGAACCAGATCGTGTTTTCAACCTTGAATAAGGAGAAGAAGAAGAAAAAAAAGTAGAGCCTAGGCAGATAATCTCCCCCACCGATGGTCGTCTTCCTCCAACTTCTTGTAAAATAAAGCTTTTCAATTAAATACAGCCTATCTTAACAAACTGCTTTTACACATGTAATAGCTGAGGCCTTCTTGACAGTAACTACACTTACAAACGTAAGAGTTGACTTTGAGCAGCCTGACCTTGAGCAAAATGAATACACTTAACTGCATGTACTTCTGGCTTATTTCACTGCAGCAGTGAAGCAGCCTCACCATCTATAGTAGTCAACAGTTTCTGATTACCACCCCCTGCCTATTTTAAGCTATCCCCCCCCCCCAACATTTCAGTGATGCACAGTTCAAAGTGATAGAATAACATCTGAGGCCACATTCCAGCTCAAGTTGTTTACAGAGGAATCTTGGTCCTGTTCTCATGCACTGCTTTTTTCATCAATGACTGCACTCTTGTTTTTATTTTCAAAGCCCAAATAAAGTATTTCAGAATAATCCTTGAGCAACTAAATCAAAAGGAAATGTTCGTTTATGGAAGTTAACTGAATCACAGCAACACATGAAAAGATGAAAAAAATGAAGATTTTTTTTCATTCGGAATACCATATTTACAGTGTTTCTCATCTACATTTTGTCATTAAATCTAAACAAATGCCCACATCTAATTTTACCTTATCTGTGGGACTAATCATAAAACATTCTCAAATTAATCTATTTAAAGTAAATTTCTCCAAAATGGCACAACAATTCAAAGGGCCAAAAATTATTGCCGGTTTATTTTAAAATTACTTTTTACCAGGTACAGAAATGCCACTCTAATTAATAAAACTAATCAATCAACTTTCATAATATGATTTTTCATCTAATCTTGGACCAGAAAATCCTAATAGTAGCCCCATTGTTGCTGTTCATTTCTTTAAAAAGAAATGTATGGAGTTTTAAATAATTTTTGCAGCCTGGATCAGCTTCTGGAAGTTGTTCTCTGACAGCAAGACTCAAAGGAG
Source organism: Pantherophis guttatus (assembly GCF_059756535.1). Lineage (NCBI taxonomy): Eukaryota > Metazoa > Chordata > Lepidosauria > Squamata > Colubridae > Pantherophis > Pantherophis guttatus. Next base: position 94,150,757 of record NC_142063.1, on the reverse strand, counting down.
ATATCTAAAATATTTCCTGTTTAGTTCTTAACAGATATCCAAGTTCATGAACTTACTCCATTTTAAACTCCCGTTCCCACCATTAATTCTTCATATACGTCTTTAACATATAGATAGCAGTTCACTCCCAGTTAGTTACAATAGTAGGTATGGTTTCATATATTGCTTTTTCTCCTTATTTCTAGGATTTGATCCTACAAAACAGCAATTAAACCCACACCCAAAGAGCCCTATAGCTTAAAAATCTAGTTCTATCATTACTATAGGTGGTTAATTTAAACTTTAAAGTACAAGTACGATCTGAAATTCAGAATTAAGAAATTAGTTCTAGACTAAACTATTACCATATGACTAGTAGTCTGAAGTGAATTATAGTGGTGCTTTCTTTTTTATCTTAGACTCTATACTCAACTCTGGATGAAAAGATAAATAATTTTATGCCTGTAACATCAACATCTTAAATATTGATAGAATTTTTACTTTTCTTTATATTTCTTTTTAATTTCAATATTTTAAAAATTTTAAATACAATGTTAGTCATTTTAATCATGTTATATAAATATTACTGCATTGAAATCTGCATTGAAATAATATAACGTATTGTGGTTTACATTATAAAAGAATAAAAAGTTTAAAAACTAAAATTTTGAAGAAACTCCATGGTGATAAATATAGAATACATATACACATATACATGCTATAGAAGTATCTTGCTGTTTTTCTATTTAATATTTAACAAAATAACATTCCAACTAAATAATTTGCTATAAATTAGAGGTTTTCAAACTTTTTCACTGTATGACAGGATTTCCCAAACTGTGAGGTGTACCTCCCTTTAGGAAAAATAGGCAGAGTCTACGAGTAGTAATGAAGAAACTTAGTTAGACTGTCACAAGAAAACCACTTTTTCCATACTATTGTTTTCATTGTTTATATTTATTTGGTATTTGGATTGTTAGGGGAGGAATATACAATAAGATTATACATACAATAATATATACAATAAGGGAGATGTGGTAGCAAAAAGTTTAGGAACTGCTGGACAATGGAACCTAATAATAACACCAGCAGAACTGCAAAAAACTGTGCTACTTGGAACATCGTACATCTTAAGAAGGTACTTGGTTGATAGCTAGGATGCTGGCAGCAACCCGTATCAACCATTACCACCAGTCAATGGTATTTGTGATGCATTTTTGAATATTCAGTTTACTGAGTTTCATGTTTAATGAATAAAGTAAATAATAATAATAATAATAATAATAATAATAATAATAATAATAATAATAATAATAATAATAATAATAATAATAATAATGATGATGATGCCAGAACCCCTGATCTAGTGATAGATTTCTAATGAAAGAAAATTGGCTGGATTTATCCTTTCCCCCCCGTGATTTTCATCATTTATATGTCAATTGATCATTTGTATAGTGCAATCATTGAAATTATATACACTGATATAAATGATATTTCTTCAAAGTTATTTGTTACTATCTGAAGTGCTGTCTGAAAGCCAACAGCCTTTCCTCAGTTAGACATGCACTCTCCACAAAACAGTAAATCCACCAGTAAAGATTTCACTCAATGACGTACTACTCAATGTAGTATGGCTGTACATTATCTTTTATCCTTATTATTTTCTTTACTCCCCGTCTTATTGGTATGATGATGATGATGATGATGATTCTGTTGTTTTACATGTACACTGGGAGCTTCTGCATAGGAGACAAATTTCTTGGGAATCTAATCACCCTTGGCCAAATAAAGCGTTTTGATAAATACTGCAAATATGAAACAGGCAATGTGTTCAAAAAGGGGGATTATTAGAATGTGATTCTTTACATTAGTCCCCATTTAGGAATCAAAATTATAAAGGGCGATTTAGTGGCTAAGTGAAACCATGATTGTGCTTATGATTTTACTTCAGCTTTCCTTTGTTTTACAGACTTGCAAAGGTCATAAATGTGAGGTTTGGTTGTAAAGTTACTTTTTCATCACTGTCTTAGGTGTGAATGATCACTAAGCAAGAACTACTTATGTTTTTTCTTACATTATTTTCTCCATGCAATCACTTAGAAACTATTGTAAACCTTAGAAAAACACATTTAAGAGTCCATCCTGTGTCAGGTCCCCCAAAATTCCCGTAGAAAAAGAGGCAGAGTATCGATAACTTATCAGACTTATGGAGAAGGGTTCACCATGACTGGCATCCACGGTCAGTGGTGGGATTCAAAAAATTTTTACTACCGGTTCTGTGGGTGTGGCTTGGTGGGCGTGGCATAGCTTGGTGGGCATGGCAGGGGAAGGATACTGTAAAATCTCCATTCCCACCCCACTCCAGGGGAAGGTTACTGCAAAATCCCCATTTCCTCCCAATCAATTGGGACTCGGGAGGCAGAGAATAGATGGAGGCGGGGCCAGTCAGAGGTGGTATTTACCGTTTCTCCAAACTACTCAAAATTTCCACTACTAGTTCTCCAGAACTGGTCAGAATCTGCTGAATACCACCTCTGTCCACAGTATACGGTAATGCAAGAACAACTAACTGACCCAGAGGCTTACTTTTTTTCCTCATTCTCCTAAGAAAATCCAGAACCAGAAGGCTGGGAGATCAGGATGCTTGGGTTTGAAAAGAGGTTCTTCAGCAGTAATGGGTCTACTCAAATGCAAGTCCTTACTTACAAGTAACCTCTCTATTCAGTTAATTATCAGCTGCATAGTGATCCAAACTCCAAAGGAGAAAAAGTAATTCCGAGCATGTATTGGTACACATACACACTTGTTGACACCTTCTTAAATGAGACTTTTTGAAGGGAATGTCAACAGGTGCAATCTACACACCCATACAATCTCTTAATTACCTTTTCTCTTTGGAATTTGGATCACTGTACAACCTTTCCAACCATTTAATGAGCAGCTGGAGCCAAGAGAAGATCCTGCATTCATAAACAGAAAAACCTTCAACTTCAGAATACAGCAGTGCTGGAGCTATATTTGTATCAGACTTTTTCTCTTGCTTGTCCCATTCCTGATCTTCAATTTCTGTCTGACTACACTTCTCTATGATCTGGTACCATTTACAGATGAAGTTACTACTTTCCTACTGAGTCCCACTGATTAATGCATCATAACAGAGGATGGGTAAGGGAATTAAAATCATTATAATTTCTGCTTTTTGTATTAGGATTCCTTTAGCCCAGAAGAAATGGATGATTATGGGATAGACAGTTTTTGTCTTGGAGTGATGAGGGTTATAAGACGGGGTATGATGATGCAAACTGAGCAAGACCATGGGCATTATAGTTGGTGAATAAAGTTAGACCTCCTTTGTAAAAGTTAACACTGCAGTTTTATTTTTTTTTCCCCTGGTTGGAAATGGTGGATAACCAAGTCATTGATTTTTAATCAAAGGAACTTTGGAATTATATAAAAAGAGGTGAAGAAGTTATAGAACATCCACCTGTTAGCTTAATGAACAATGTGGAATACAGGCAAACAAAACAAGGCTGATTTATTCCAGAAAAAAAAGGGAAGCTGCTCCCAAAATTATCTTCATATACATATGTGAACAAAATACTTTTGCTGGCTATATTGGAAACTTTCCTAAAATCTCAGAACAAATTAGAAACCATTTTGATATCTGTAAACAATGTGTTGATCAGTCCCGAATGTGTTTCATTACCCCCGTCAGATAATCTCAGAATACGGACTTAATTGTTTCCACTTGTATATAGTCTTTTTCACACAGTGTTCATGTTGTTCATTCAATGTAATGTCAAGTTTTTACATGGGTGCATAAGCAGACTCATCAAGGCTAGCTGCCAACTATCACTTCATGATCTGCCATCTCTATTATCTAAGCTGACTGGAGCTGACGGTGAAAAAAATATAAAGCATTTTTAGTTTTACAGATTTCCCAGTGGACAATACTCTCAACACTGGAAGTGAAAAAACATATTCAGAGAGTACAAGCTAATACTTCTTTAATTATCCAATATAATTTCTAATAATTATTCTAATTATGTGTGTCTCAGGATCTGTATGCATAACAAAACAATGAAGTTCTACTTAATTAGTCAAATACTGCAAGAAGCTATTTAAAGAAGTATTCTTACCAAACCTTATGCATTTTGGACTCTGGAAAACAAACTAGTTTAGTTACATAAGTCAATGTAGAAAAGTCAAAACTTTCAGGTGTAAGATAATAGATACATACCTGTAATAGCGAGATTGCAAGTATGTTGAACAGACTGTCTTTGATACATGACTAGCAGATCCAAAGTCAATTACCTTAACTCGGTAAGGCTGCCGTGCTGGATCCACCAACATAATATTTTCTGGTTTGAGGTCAGCATGTATTAAACCAAGACTTTTTAGTTTTTTCAGTGCAGTGGCCACCTGTTGCAGAATAGGCCGAATTACCCTTAGCTGAAGAGGGCTAAATTTGTTTTGTTTCAGAAAGTCATACAAATTCTGTTCCAACATCTCAAAAACTAAGCAAGTATGGTTATGATGTTGAAAGCACTCATAGGCTTTCACAAAATTAAACTCGTCTGCATTCTCTGTACTTAATCTTCCTAATATGCTCACTTCTATTTGTCCTTGGCGTGCATAAGATGGGTGGTTCTTCAGGATTTTGATTGCCACTATTTCATTTGTCCCTCTTTTCCAGCACTTTACGACTTGGCCAAAAGTCCCTCGCCCAAGGAAATCAAGAACCTCATAAGTATTTTTCGCAGAACATAATACCTCATGCTGCACTAACTGATAATCTCCATCACCACTGGTACCATTTGGTTTTGAAGCTGCAGTAGTTGTCATTACTGTCATTGGGTTTCCCAAGTTTGTTTGCAACATAGCAGGCAATATAGGCAGTTCATCAACAATCTGCATTGCGCCACTCTGGTTTTCTAACTCTTCACTCTTACGCTTCAATCCACATTGCTGGGGACGGTCCAAGATGTTCAACTCACTTTCCTGTGTCCCAGGCCAAGGTGCTTCCACTTGAGGTTGCTGTGCCTGCACTGCTAAGATTTTTGTAGCACCTGCAATAGTTTTTAAACCAACAGTACTGGTCTGCAACAAAAAAGTCTCTCTTTGAGGTCTGTCAAATATATTTGTAGCTTGCAAGAAAGCACCAACCCTACTGGGAGGCTGAGTGATTCCAAAATTGTTACCATTCAAATAGGGCTGTGGGTAGGCTCTTTCATGATATACACAACTACTTGGCTCCACTTTCAGTTTCTTCACATTAGAAAAGGCACTTGGCTGAGTTTGATAAATATATGATGGATAGACCAAGACTTGTGAGGCCATACCTGAAAGAGAGAGAACATATTAAGATACTCTGTTGCTTCCCATCCCTCCATATATTTATCTTTTAAGTCTCTAAAAATAGCTATCAAAAAGCCAAGCCATTTTGTACATTAAATACTGAAGCTGTTACATGTTTTACATGGTTTATACATGAGTAATGGACAGATTTCCTCTGCTTTTAGAGAAAATATACAGTGTACCAAAACAGATTCTGAATGTTTACCACTCAGCTAACTTTAAAGAAAAGCAGCTTTCAAAGTTACAGCACAGCGCTAATAGCAAATACCGATTAACTACTATGAAACAACTGTAATAGCAGAACCTATTTAAATCGATGTCACAAATACGGACATGATTTAAGTTTTTGACAATAACTTTCATTGTGACTAATATATACAAAAGAAACTTTGTTTTTCCAGAGTAATTCAATAATGGAAATTAATCAGCAATTAAACTACATGGCTTTATCATCAAGAAATAAATAAACTCTTTGGTTCTTCCCAACTTATGATTCTATACAGATGACTTAAACATGCATCATCCAACTCAAACTCTTGAATTGGCTTCCTAAATCAAAAGAATCCTCTTTGGCCTTCGAAGTTCTTTTTCCACTAGTCTCATGAGAATATATAGCAGAATTTAAAGGCTATTCATCATTCTAAGAACTACAAAATTACATAATGTTTATCTAATTTCTCAACAAAAAAAAGTAAAAATGACTCCTGACTTTATTTGTATAAGTTTAGTATAAAGTATTTAATATAAAAATAGCAGTACAAAGGAATATCTGTTCGTTCCTAACACATCACAAAAAAGGCTTTCAACCCAGCACCTTCTTTATATTTCTTTGTCTGTAGCAATGTATATGAATGATACAATGGTAGGTTAGTAGCATAGTGTATGAATTGAATGGTCCTGCAAGCTTTTTTTTTTTTTTTTAATTTGGTTTATATGCAGCCCTTCTCCGGAGACTCAGGGCGGCTTACAATGCGTTAAGCAATAGCCTTCATACTTTTGTATATTTATACAAAGTCAGCTTATTGCCCCCACAAACTGGGTCCTCAATTTACCTACCTTAGAAAGGATGGAAGGCTGAGTCAACCTTGAGCCTGGTGAGATTCGAACTTACAGTAATTGCAGACAGCTGGTGTTAATCACAATGCTATCAGTCTGCTGAGCCACCAGGCCCCTTTTTTTGCAGTAAAGTGATTTTTCAAAGATTAAAGTTTACATTTTGGATAGTAAACTGGGAGGATTATTTCTGACTCTTGGGTGCATAGCAGATCTTGTGTGTTAAACAGAGATACCAAATGACTTCAGTGCTTGATGAAAGTTACACACTTTGTTCTATTACTATAAAGCATGTTGAGAGAGGGAAAGCTTTACCTTCCATAAGTGTGCGCTGCTGCTCAAGAGAACCTTTTCAGAGGATAGGCTTTTTAAAGATACAGAGAAAGGGAAGAATGAAGACAAATTAGGCTAAGTTGCTGTTTTATTGCAAAAGTTTAAGAGATCTGAAAGTCAACTGTGCATGAATACAAACACTTGCATTTACTCCTAGGTATGCAGTTTCAAACTTCTGGGAGAAGGATGGAACAAGATTACACCTTTTAAATAACTACTACCCACACAAAAAATAGCAATGAAATGATTTTACAATCAAATTCTTCCAAATAGCTTTGGATTTTCTTTCAAAATTAGCCAGTTTGCTTCTGAATGAAATTCAAAGACCTGGTTGTCACCTATAAAAGTCCTACATGGCCTAGGGCCTGGTGACTTGAGGAACCACCTGTCTCCCATATTACCACTATGATCTTGCAAGGTTGGCGTGTTCTGGGTTCCTTTGATTACAATGTCATATTTCAGGACACCAGAAGGACATCTATATAGAAGTGTCTACTATGAGGTCCCCGGATGACTGGCTGTTGTTGTTGTTCAGAAGAGCAATGAAGACATAGTTCTTTACCCAGGCCTTTAACAATGGAGACTGAGACCCCTTGCTTCATTCCATCTTCTTTTGCAATTTCCATCTTTTAAAAAAATTAATTTGATTTATTGTAATTTCTTTGATTACAGTGAGCTGCCCAAAATAACTGGGAGTCAGGTGGCAATAAATAATCATTATTATTTCAAGATTTTTATTATCAATTTTTATTCTGAAAACAGTCACAATGCTTGAATAAATTCATTGTCCATAGTTTGAGAATCTGTGACAGGGAATCCAGCAACCTGACTGATATATCTTTTTCTTTGTTTTTACTTTGTTAATTGAGTGGATGTGCTTTTGAATTAATTAAAAAAGAACTGCTTCATTAACAATAAGTATGGTAGGTTAAAGGGTTTTTTAAAAAAACAAGTCCTTTATCACTATAGGAGACAATTCATTATGGTGAACAGACTAGCCACCTTCTGAGATATGACATTTCAAGAAAATGAATTTTGCCAAAGGAAAAATAATGAGATCTGAAGGAATAATAACAAATTATTTGTAAAAATTGTTAATATAAACCATATATCTATCTACTGATCTCATGAGTAACAACAGATCCAATGTAGTTTGCCAAAAGTTTTCAAATGGAATGACATGATCTTAAGGCAGCATTTCTCAACCTTAGAAACTTTAAGTTGTGTGGACTTCAAGTCCCAGAATTCCCTAGCCAGCATGTCGACATAACTTAAGGTTCCCAAGGTTGAGAACAGTGCCATAAGGCTTCAAGCTCTGTTGAAATTGATGGATGGGAGAGTCAATTAATTAAATTTCTGAGATTTCTTTAATCCCTACATTGACTTGAATCAAACCTAAATTAAATTTCTGAATAGGGAATATCGATTTCTAATACTAGCACAACAATATAGAAACCATTTTAAACTACAAAGCAAGAGCTGTTCTTCAAAAATGTTACTATTATGGGAAAAAGACAGCCTGGTACAACCACCTAATATGCAAAAGCTGAAATTTATGTTAACATCACATAAGCTGGCTGAAAATAGAATATTAGCTTATGCAGCCCATGCAGCACACATAACTCCAAGTAGTGATCATCTTGCTATTGCTATGACTATAAATGGACATATAAAATATTTACTCATAATTCCATATCCTCCACCAAACTCCTATTCAACATACTAAGCTATTTTCCTAATCAATCATAGCCAAATGTGGTTCAAATATGGAACTGATGACCACCTTAAGATCACTGCTTCGCTTCTCAGGCTAGAAGGGGAACCAGGGGTTCCTGGCCTGGCTCAACTAGAGAGAAATGGAGCTGGATATCAGGCATTTTTTGCTTAAACAAACCAAAATTGATAATCTGAACTATTAGAAGAAAATGAGAAAATGTAGCCCATAATTTAACTATAAATATATCAAACATGGTTATAGAATATAAAAATAGTTGTGATCTTTAGAAACCTCAACCTATAAACTATATCTAAATACTGCTAAATACTGATTTAAAATCACTTTAACTTTTGCATTAACTTTAGACGTGTCAATTTATAAGCCTTAGTTAAATTCTGAAATGAAGACAGAAGTTCCTACATGTTATAGTGAACAACTGTGAGGGTTAAATGAAAAGTAATGTATAGTATCCACCTCAATAACTTTAGTTTAAATAGGAATAGTTTATTAGATGAAACAGGAAAATAATCCTTGAAATGAGCATCCCCTATTCCTTATTGTCAGCTCTGAATCCAGTCTGGCTGAAGCCATCTTGTGCTGCTTCATAGTTGTCACAACTATTTTATTTATTTATTTATTTATTAAATTTATATACCGTCCTATTCCTAAGGGACTCAGGGCGGTGAACAGCGAACGATAAAAATACATGTAATACAAACGTTAATAAAAAACCAATTAAAATATACTAAACACTCTGGTCCTAGATAATTCAAGACATCCCAGTTTAAAATAAAATCAAAAAGCAATATAAAGGGAAAGTTAGGCCAAGCCGGCCTGCTGAAACAGGAATGTTTTGAGGGCACAGCGGAAAGTGCGCAGATCCGGAATCTTCTGTATCTCTGGGGGGAGCTCGTTCCAGATGGTGGGTGCCCTCACAGAAAAGGCTTTCCCCCTGGGGGCCACCAGTCGACACTGTTTGGCTGACGGCACCCTGAGAAGCCCCTCTCTATGGGAGCTTACTGGGCAGTGAGAGGCTATTGGTGGCAGAAGGCGGTCTCGTAAGTTCCCCGGTCCTAAGCCATGGAGCACTCTAAAGGTGGTAACTAAGACCTTGAAGCGCACCCGGAAGACCACAGGGAGCTAGTGCAGCTCGCGCAGGAGGGGAGCCACATGGGAGCGCCATGCTGCTCCCATAACTACCCGCGCGGCCGCATTCTGGACCAGCTGGAGCCTCCCGGTGCTCCTCAAGGGGAGCCCCATGTAGAGAGCATTACAGTAGTCCAGGCGTGAAGTGACGAGGGCATGAGTGACCGTATTTAATGAGTCCCGATCCAGAAAGGGACGCAACTGGCGAATCAGGCGAACCTGATAAAAAGACCTCCCGGCCACAGCCGTCAAGTGTTCTTCTAAAGACAGCCGTGAGTCCAAGAGGACGCCTAAGTTGCGAACCCTCTCTGTGGGGGGCAATGACTCATCCCCAATAGTCAGTGATGGCACCAATTGACTATATCGGGACGTCGGAAACCACAGCCACTCGGTCTTGGATGGGTTGAGCCTGAGTCTGTTCCTCCCCATCCAGATCCGTACAGCCTCCAGGCACTGGGACATCACTTTAAGGGCATCATTGGGGTGGTCTGGGGTGGAGATGTATAGCTGAGTATCATCAGCATACTGATGATACTTCACCCAAAACCACGGATGATCTCACCCAGTGGCTTCACATAAATGTTGAACAGAAGGGGTGAGAGAACCGACCCCTGTGGCACCCCACATACAAGGGGCCTCGGGGTCGACCTCTGCCCCCCTGTCAACACAGACTGTGACCAATCAGAGAGAAAGGAGGAGAACCACCGCAACACGGTGCCCCCCACCCCTAACTCTTCCAACCGGTGCAGCATGATACCATGGTCGATGGTATCAAAAGCTGCTGAGAGGTCTAATAGGACCAGGACAGAGGAATAACCCCTGTCCCGGGCCCTCCAGAGATCATCTACCAATGCGACCAATGCCGTTTCCGTGCTGTATCCAGGCCTGAAGCCCAACTGGAACGGATCTAGATAAGCCGATTCATCCAAGTACTGAGGAAGCTTTCGCGCTACCACACTCTCAACAACCTTCGCAACGAAGCGAAAGTTGGAGACTGGACGGTAATTAGCCAACACTGCTGGGTCCAGGGAAGGCTTCTTGAGGAGAGGCCTCACCACTGCCTCCTTCAAGGCGGCAGGGAAGACACCCTCTCTCAAGGAAGCATTTATAATCCCCTGGAGCCAACCTCGTGTAACCTCCCGAGAGGCCAGCACTAGCCAGGAGGGACACGGGTCCAATAAACATGTGGCCGCGCTCAGTCTGCCCAGTATCTTGTCCACGTTTTCCGGAGTCACAGAATCAAACTCTTCCCAGGTAATATTCTCAAGACTTGCCTCCATCCTCCCTCCCAAATCTACCCAGTCAGAGTCCAAATTTTCCCGAATCTGAGCGATTTTGTCATACAGATATTGTACAAAGTCCTCGGCTCTACCCTCCAAGGGGTCCTCCCGCGCTTCCTGGTGGAGCAGGGAGCGGGTCACCCTAAACAGGGCGGCCGGGCGATTATCTGATGACGCAATAAGAGCGGAAAAATAGTTACACTTTGCCGCTTTTATTGCCACCAGGTAGGTCTTAATATGAGACCTTACCAGTGTTCGGTCAGATTCAGAACGGCTGGCCCTCCAACTGCTCTCCAGGCATCTTTTCCGGCGTTTCATCTCCCTCAGCTCCTTGGTGAACCAGGGAGCCAGGTGAGATCGACACCGGGTCAGAGGCCGCAAAGGCACGACCCGGTCCAAAGCTCCAGCGGCCACCCTATCCCAGGCAGCCACTAGGTCTTCAGTCGAGCCGTGTGCCAGAGCCTCAGGAAATGGCCCAAGCTCCGTCTGGAACCTATCCGGGTCCATCAGGCACCTGGGGCGGAACCACCTCATCAGTTCCGCCTCCCTGCGGCGGGGTGTGGTGGTTCGAAGGTCAAAGCGAAGGAGGGAGTGATCTGACCATGACAAGGGCTCGATCGCTATATCCCCTATCTCGAGACCACTCAGCCACTGACCAGAGACAAAAACCAGGTCCAGAGTGTTTCCCCCCGTGTGAGTAGGGCCATGAACTAATTGGGTCAGGTCCATGGCCGACATGGAAGCCATGAACTCCTGAGCCACCTCAGACGCCTCACCGACGGATGGCAGGTTGAAGTCCCCCATGACCATAAGTCTAGGGGTATCAATCGCCACCGCGGCTATAACGTTGAGTAGTTCAGGCAAGGCCGCTGCCACGTGGCAGGGAGCCGGGTACGTAACCAGCAGGCCCATCTGCACCCCATGACCCCACTTCACAAGGAGGGACTCACATCCAGCCGTCTGAGGAACAGTGGCCTCCCTTGGACCAAGACCCTCTTTAATGATAACTGCCACCCCCCCGCCCCTTCCCTGTGACCTTGGCTGATGAAATGCCCGGAAACCGGGTGGGCACATCTCTACGAGAGGGACTCCCCCCTCCTGGCCCAACCAGGTCTCAGTAATACCCACCAGGTCCGCTCCCCCCTCCTGAACAAGATCACAAATGAGGGGGGCTTTATTTACCACGGACCTGGCATTGCATAGCATCAGCCGAAGGCCCAGGGCCTGAGGGTCTGTGCCACCTGGGGAACGAGAAGAGCATTGGGGGCCGGAGCGTGCCACTGCTTGAAGACAGCGAGCGCGCACTCCCGCAACTTGATGTGGCCCCCTACTCCCGCCATATCTGCCCCTCCCACCTACAGTACTGATGTAATGTCTATCAACAGCACAAGCTCTAACCCTCTCCTTGGCCCCGGATTCTGCATCTCCTCCGCCGTGCTCTTCAGATGGACTAGACCCCGTCCCTCGCGGGTTAATCCTTGAACCCATACAACCCACCCCCCTCCCGGGAGGCCCCCCAGCCTCATTATTTACATTGGAAACCACCCTCCTCCCAGATCCCCTTAAAATAGAATTTGAAAAACTATCTAAAAAACCCCAAAGCTTCCGGTTCTTAGCATACCACCTCTCGGGGTTCCAAAACCCGTCCTCGAGGGCGGCCCTAGATAACTGGGAGGGCCAAACTTGCGAGAGGGGGGAATCTCGCAGTGCTAGGAGTTCTGTTATTGAATACATCGGAGGTGAGATAGAATTGGAGGCAATGAAAGGCCATTTTCTTCTTAAGGTGTTAAAGATGGTTTAAAACAGATAGTTAAGACAAAAAGGGTAAAGTAGATAATTGTACAAGGAAGCTAATATAATAGAACATCGGAATACCATCTCCCTCTTACAGTGATGGGAAAGTCTTGTGATTAAAATAAGTTAGTCATAAAAAGGGGGACGAGAGTCTCAATGACCGCCCTCTCACGGCGACCAGTCCAGAGTTACAGAAACAAAGGAGAAGATGGTCCGTCCCATCCACTTGTATAAATATTACAAATAAATTGTTCAAGACTCTCGATGTCTATGCTTCCTCCCTTTCTGATACCAGCAAAAATCCGAAGATAAGGTCAAAAAAAGCAAAGGTGGAGCATCCAGGCGGAAGAGATGAAATCAAATAATCAGGATAACTAGGATAGTCAAGGAGGAAAAGATATTTAAAATAAAGGCTATAAGTTGATCGAACAGCTGCAAGTTTTTTGCTGAATGGCCAAACTAGGCCTAGATCTAGTAAGGGGGGGGGGGGAAGCAGTCAGGGGAAGATCAAAAAAATCATGTCTTCAGTTCTCAGCCCCCACCATTACCATGCTCTTTCAGATAGGGCCATTCAGGTGATTAAGTTGAATTCAGGTGATTAAGTGAATGTCCAGGCCCCCTCCCCATTACATCGAGGGGGGGTAAGCCCTCTCCATCGTCTAGAGAGGGCATCCTCATAGCCTAGCATCCCAGTGTTGCTGCTGCTGTTGCTGTCATCATCGCAGTTGCAAGTGTCATTTTAGTCAGCTCCGCCTCCGTATCCATGGCTGCCGCCCCCGCGTCACCGCCCGCAGCGCCCAGTACGCAGCAAATCAAGTTTACAGCAGCCCAGACACCGCCGCCGGCGCTGCGTGCGCCGCCACTGCCACAGCAACATCGCTGACCGTTGCCTCAACCGCTCCAGCCCCGCAGCCGTTTGATTCATGACAGTCAGCTGGGCCTCAGTTTCAACGTTTGCCGCTGTTTACCGCCCGCCGCGCCATCCCTATCTCTCTCCACGGCGGCCGGGTGTTCTTCCGGCTCCATCTACGGCTTAATCGAGCTGGCTATGCTTCAGCTTGCTGGGCGGGGGTTGTAAGATGGTCAGCTGGCCCCCCCAACACCCTCGAAAATGCCGGACATCGCCCCTTCGCCTTGGCATTCAATATAGAGTCGCCATATTGGTCTGCTCCCGGAAGGAGTATATGGGGGGAAGATGAGGGGGAAATAGCTAGACAGTTTCATAGACAAAATAAAGAGCTCTCCCGCGGGAATCAAGGTCATCCCAACAGGTGGTAGGAGGAGGAGGATCAGAAGTGGCTGAGGGAGCCCGCCAACTGCTTTGATTGGACAATGTGACCTGTGACACCTGGGGAGAGAAACCTTTGCTTTTAATTACATGGTAACCACGGGAAAGTTTTAGAATTGGTTTTCACTGGCTGTGCCAATATGATGTGTCCAATAAATATGTTCTCTGAGGAACGTTCCTGCCTTGGAGTTCTGGTTTCTTTGGATGCATTACATGTCCTGATATGTTTTCCACCTATGCCACTTTGAAGCAATTAAGCAGAACTCAGAAGCACAAGAATTGTTGCTGCAACATGAGAATGCTAGATTCACACCTCATAAACCACCCAAAATGCAATTGTGAATGTGGATCCCACCATCTCATTCCATCTGCCATGCAGTCCAGACTTGGTGCCATGTGACTTTTCTTTTTTCCCCAACCTGAAGGAATATCTTTGTGGACATCTCTGACTCAAAGGAAGAGGTGGAGAACACTGTCAAGACCTGAATGAAGGGACAAAGGATGGAGTTCTTTCATGACAACTTATAAATTTGTCCATCATTAGCAAAAAAATTGAATAGATGATTATGTGGAGAAATAAATGCAGGTAACAAAAGAGCTCATTTCAAAGATTATTTTCTTGTTTTATTCAATAAAATATCCCTATTTAAATTAAAGTTATGGGCTTGGAGCTATTACTTTTAGTTCAATAGTTTACCACGTGAACCTTCAACTTCTAAGTTATGACATCTGAACAGGATTTAAATACTGCTTTGAGGGCTGTGAAGTATTTTGAATGTGATATGAAAGATGTGCTTCAAAATAAATGGAACGGTAAATTCAATACTATTGCAACTCATTAAGAAGTCATATTTATTTCCAAGGCTGCACGGCTACTGTAGAAGTCTACTCCTTCATATTAGTAAACTATAATTTTAAAATGCTGTCCTATCATATGGATTGTACCTGAGAAAGTGTTTTGCTAGTTTCTATCTAGTGGTTGATACATATAAAATATCTGTAAAAATAGGTTAACCATAATGTTGTTAGCTAGCTTTACAGTACTGTAAACCAGTAATGTTTATTCAATACATTAAAATGGCTAGATTTGTACAACAGACTAAAATCAATTACTCAAAACAATACTAGGCCATTAAGCAAGAATTAATCTTGCTTCTTTTTAATTCCCCAAGCTTTTAAAAAGCCAATTCCACAGGGAAAAAACACATTGTTTAAATAATATTACTTATCTGCATGTTAAATAGCCACAGCAAATTTATGCATTTACACACTAATTTACAAGAGCTTTACCCTTTTCGTAGTTGCTTTACTTTAGATATGAGCTCCAAACTCATGACCCAGAGGTTAGAATATTTTTTCCCTTCAAGCAGAACGGTCTGGTGACATTAATTTGACTGCTACCAACTGATTCCCACCCATAAATATAAATCATTACTTTTCTTAAAGGTTGGTAAGTTTTCTCTTCTTCCAAAAAGAATAGTTGTTTGTAACGACATAAAGCTGTTCTGAACTAACGCAATTCAGGGAAAATTACTAATGTTGCTTCACTACTGATATTTAAAAGCTGACTGAAGCTTAGTATCTTTTTATAATGATTTATTTACAATAAAGAGATGAACTTGACTAGCAATGTGAAGGGCCAAAGAATTAAAATAATAAAAATTGGAGCGATGTGCATGAACGTTTTAGGGAAAAAATAACAGGAAGAAAATAGTAACTTTTGTCTCTTTTAGTCTTCAAATCATTGGGGGGGGGGGGGAGAGAATCCCAAGAACACTATTTTCCCAATCTTGGTATCTTTAATATTTTACTGAGTCAAAAGCGGGGAAGCCCTAGCAACAAGGGTGGAGCTTAACAGCTTTGACAGACTCAGTCCTTCAACTGAACAGAGGAGCACAACCCATTCCTGGATGCATCTCCACCTAGAGGGAGAACATATATGCACTACTCAAAAACAGAATTGCCTGCAACAAATTTTTAAAGTATACAAAGTATCTGGTACCCATCATCCATATTTAACATTACAGATAATAGACATGTTATTCAAGCCAAGGTTTGAAAGTTTGATACAAGCTGCTGTTTTAGATATATAGGAAGCATAGTTTTTTCTTGCACCTAGAGGCGATATAACAGATCTTTTCTTATATTCTAAAGCTCAAGGAATGAGCAACTTTATGCAGTCAGAAGCCAAACACTGTAGGGGGACGTCCTTTGAGGGACATCCTTGGTTTGGGAGGAACTAAAATGCACCTTAACAGAGGGGTCTTTGGGAGTTCTGGGAATACAAAATAGAGAAATGATAAGACTAACAGATTTTATTTTCATTGTTACTTTCATTAAAGCACAGTGAAAATCACAGTGAAAAATTGTTTTGCTACTTATTTTTACAACATGATCTTGAGTGACTTCAGTGTAATGGCAAAAGATTTAGGGGCTGCCTAATATGCTTGTCTTCTTTCTAATTAACTTTTTCTTTTATTTCTAACACCTAGAGAAATTAATATTTGAAAATGCATTAAATATAGCAGCTATTGTATAAACCTGTTACAGATGATAAATCTAGCTAGAGATAAAAATACCTGAGAGAGGGGGGGGGAAATGGAGGGAACTCAAAAATGCTTTTAAAAGCATTTTCCTAGTTCATTACTTTTCTAAATCACATCTTCCATGAAGTTTTAAAACTTAATCTCTGTTAAATTCATATAGCAAAGGCTAGCATAACAAATTACATAAACTAATTATGTGATGTGGGAAGAAATAGTTCCTTTTGTAATTAACTTCATTGCATAACCCTACAAAAATCTTCCATATCCCCATACTATAATCCATTTTCTACATCTGCCATTTCCCCTCCCTATTTTTTGCAAAGTGGAATGTTTTAGTCTTTTTAACTTTATAAAATGTTGTGGAGTTTTTGAAAAATTGTATTAAGTATTTTAAATTCAGACATATGATATACACACAGAAGGCAATTACTAAACCAGCCATTTGATCTAGGTCTTTTTAAATCAACTCTGGCATTTCCAATTCTTTTAATTATAGCAGCCAATATACATAGTACCTTGCAAAAAGCACCTGAAAAGTATAGAATCCTGAAGGGGGGAAATGTTTAGGAAAAATTGAAAATTTTGAAAAATGAGATACTTAAAGCCTGACCACAAAAAATACAGAAAATAAAATGGGAAGCATCCAATGAAAATATTAAGACTACAGATAAACTGTAGAAGATCAGCTGATAAACTGGGAAAGAAAAAGAACAAGTTTAAGAAATGACTACAGAAAAAAATATCAGTATCAGAGAATAATCTGAATCTCTAAGGATGGCACCAGAAAAACTAAAAATCAAAATCATTTCTAGAGGCTAGAAATGAATTCTAGATGTAACAAATAAAAGTCCTTTGGGTATATGCAGGAGAGAAAGAGGAAGCAGTCAGGTCACTGATTGGAGAATGTGATCATTTGCTGTGAGGCAACAAGAAAGAGGCTAAACTGCTTAATTTCTATTTTTCATGTCTTTTCACAAAAGGAAAAATGACCACATAAATTAAATAAAGCCAATAACTAGGGAAAAATGATCTATAAGGGGGAGATGTATAAGAGAAATACAGATTAAAAGAGGTAAGGAACTGGTATGAGATCTCCTAACTGCCTTGAATACATTTGCTCAAGTGGGCCCAGATGGATTATATCCGAGAGTGCTAAAGGGACTGGCAGATGTGATTTCAGAAACATTGTCCAAAATTTTTGAGAACTCCTAAAGTACAGAGAGAGTGCCAGAAGACTGACGAAAAGCTAACATTGTTCTTCAATCTTTAAAAACAGGATAAAAAAAGAGACAGAAAGCCAGACCAGTCATCCTGACATCAGTACGTAGAGGAATTCTAGAAAAGATCAACATGCAGTTAGTTTGAAAGACTCAGAAAAACAGATTACTAGAAGCCAGGATGAATTTGAAAAAAACAGTTATGCCAGACAAATCTTTTTTTTTTTTTACAAAGCAACTTACAAAATGGTGTAGTACGCTCAGATCTCGGTAAATTGTTTAACGAGGTTGATTGTAACCTTCTTGATAACATGGAACAAAATTATATAGATGGTCCCACTTCAGATGGATTTGTAGATGGTTGAGCAAGTTTAGCTAATACTCGGTCCTTAATATGTCTATGTCAACATGGAGGAAGCTATGAGCTGGGTTACTCTCCCATTTTCATAGTAACTTAGAGGAGGGGATAGAAGATTCATCAAATTTGCAGACAACCAAATACTGGGGAAGATAGGAATTGTAACACCTCAGAAGACAGGTTCAAAATTCAAAATAATAGGCAGACTTTAACACTGGGCCTTATCCAACGAAATGCAGTTCAGTGACACACATAGGGTTCTGTGTTTAGGGAGGAAAAAACATGTGTACGTACAAGACAGGTGGTACATCTCAGATTAAACATCAGTCAGTAGTGGTCAGGCAGGATGGGCATGCTTCGGGTCCTTTTAGTTAAGGAATGCCAACTGACAGGGCCCCAAAGGTGTGTCTTTTCTGCCATAGTGCCCATCCTATAGAACATTCCCCCTCTGGAGGATAGCCCTGACCCTGCTGGCCTTTCACAAGTTTCTAAAGATCTAATTCCATGCCTAGGTTTGGGGCTCACAGTGTGTGATAGAACCCATTTCCTGTTATGGGCAGCAATTGTGGACAGTAATACTTTCTCAGCTGTTGTTTAAATAAGTCAAAAATAAAATATTATCACAGTTAAGTACTAATGGGTAGAAGCTTTACCGAGAGAAATCCCAAAATGAAATAAGGAACAATTTCCTGACCATGAGAGCTATTATGTCAATGGTTCTTATTGCTATTTCACCCAATTCCTTCTTTTTCCCATCTCAAATAAACACACTGTTGTTTTACACAGAAGTTTTTACAGCAGCAGTCCCAAACTGGATCCTTCACTGACAAACAATTACAAATTGTTCCATTAACCCCAGGGTATGTCCAAATTATTCCCTTGGGGCTAATTAACCAATTTCTGTACCATTGTTTTAAACATTAGAATGTTGTATCTCTTGTAATTGTGGGTCCTCCATTACTGGAAATTTTCAAGCAAAAGTACGTCTGGAATGGTATTAGGATTCCTGCCCTAGGTAGCAAGTCGGTTTAGAGATCTCAATTTATAAGGCAGATGACTCTCAAAAGTAACAAAAAAAGCCATCACATAACACATATTTCATTTTTACATAAAAAACCCTCACATTACACAGGACAATTCACTTTTGTGTATGGAATGGAATAGGCCTATTGTTTCCTAGGAGCATATTTATAGATATCCAGTGAAAGAGAACACAGCAGAGAATGATGTTAGTCTCTTTTAAACCAAGGTATATTTTTATTTATTACATTTATATGCTTCCCACCTGTTGTGCAACTTTGACTGGTGTATAAATTGGTAAAGTATCTCAATATCTCAAATTGAAGAGCTAGGGAAGAGTAGTTTTTGTTTCAAATAGGCAACTGTGAAGGGCTACTACTATTTGAGTCAACAAGAGAGTTCTAAATAAATAAATAGCCTGCCTCTGTATAAGGTAACCTTAAGGTTTCCCCGCACATACGTGCAATTCGTTTCCGGCTCTAGGGGCAGTGCTCATCTTCATTTCTAAACTGAAGAGCCAGCGCTGTCCGAAGATGTCTCCGTGGTCATGTGGCTGGCGTGACACAACGCCAAACATGCACGGAGCGCTGTTACCTTCCCACCAAGGTGGTCCCTATTTTTCTACTTGCAATTTTATGTGCTTTCGAACTGCTAGGTTGACAGAAGATGGGACAAGTAACGGGAGCTCACTCTGTTACACGGCGCTAGGGATTCGAACTGCTGCTGGACTGCCGATCTTCTGATCGATAAGCTCAGCGTCTTAGCCACTGAGCCACTGCATCCTTAAAGATGCGGTGACCACATATTTTTATACTCAAATATTTCTGCCTAACAATTGTTATTTTACATTTCTTTCTTCCATTCAAATTCAAATACATATTCTCTGGTCTGCAAGTTTTTGACATGCTGCAATTGAAACCAAGCAAAACTGATACACAAACTGAAACCATTACATGATGACAGCATGTCCAAGTTTAAATCCAGACTATCTCAATCACTTATTAAGGCAATGGGAGGTCAGAAGAAAAGTGCCTAGTGGCAGTAGAATATACTAGGGCTTCTCCCTACCAACAGCTAAAGAATCCTCCACAGCCAAATTCAGACACAGATAAACTTAAATTGGGAGAAATCCATGTGATTTGCAAGAAGTTGCAAGGAGAATAACAGGGACCAGAGATTTCAATTCCCTTGTCACCACACAGGCAATCTTTCTACTCTTATAAACAGATCCCCACAGCCACAAAATTTAACATGTGATTTCAGTACATACAGGGATCTAGTGAAGCTTTATATTGTAGTACATTTCAATAGGTGCATTTTCATTCAGAGTATTTCAAATGCTGCACATCCTGGTGGCTTAAAAACTGTCAGCAAGAGGTGCAACCACTAGCAGAGAGATGTTTGCCTCTTTCTGTCTTTTTCCTAAGAGAGGGTTTTATTTTACTTTAATCTCTTCCACCTAATTATGAGCAATGAGAGGAAATATATACCGTAGAAATAATGGAAGGGAATAAAATGAGGACAGCTCTAACTTGGGAAGAATACCTAAATGTATGGACCTGTTCAATATTATCTAATCTTCATTAATACTCATTTTAGTCTGCCCCCTTTAGAACAGCCACCCTCAAAAAGGTAGCAGGATAAGCCGATGTTAGATTTCCTCCCTCTTAAGATCAAATCTTACGCACTGGGAAAGTCAGCCAATCCTATGCCCACCCACCATCTCAAATGGGAGGGGAAAGGGCAGCCATCTAGAGAACAGGAACAGCAGTGTTCCTAGACAGCAAGGCCAAGGCCATAACATCATGGCTATAGATCCGCCCATATTGATGTAAGTGTAGCTATGGCAACTTTCAATAAAAAATCCCACCTACATTGACTGTACTACAAGTAGGTTGCTATGTTTTCGTTTCCAGGCACCTTTTTCCCCCTCCCTTCCCAAGGCCTAAGCAGATATTACATGGGAGCTGAGTCTACGTGTGGGCCCAGATGGAATTAAAAGAAAAGCAGCCACAAAAGACAAGCAGTAGAAGCAGGAAAATAGTACAAGTTGAGAAGTTGCTTAACGCTTGTCCCTCTGTTTCTTCTGTTTGATATTTCCCCACTGTTTACACAATAAAGAGAACTTGAAGGAACAATTCTAAATGAAAAAACAACTGAAGAAAAAAGGAAGGGTTAAATAGTCCTGCAATATTTTTTTTTCCAATGGCAACGTGTCATATGTTGTCTATGTATTGTTTGGATACTGTTAGATATGCCTCTGGTATAATCCTTAGTTTAATTTTTATAGAATTCTCCAACCCAAAGAAGAATTTTGAGAAACAAAGCAAAACAGGGATCCATGTTCTGGTATATGTATGCCCAGGGTGGATAAAAATCAATGATTTTTTTAAAAAAATAAAAAAAATCAGATTTTTTTTTTATTTAAATCGGATTTTTTTGATTTAAATCGGATTTTTTTTATTTTTATCGAATTTATTTTAATAAAAAACTTTTGGGGTAAAAATCTATCGTAAGATAGTTTTCTATTTAAGATACATAAATAATTTAGTTTATTCAGCATGAAATGGAGCTTAGTTATGTAGCATGAGGCTGAATATTCTGCAACGCTGGGACTATCGGTGAGTCAACAGTAGGTCAAAGGAGTAGCAGAGATGACAGTTGCTCTTTAAAAATTATGATTTTAATCGAGTTGATTTAAATCAAGCCTTTTTACTAGTGATTTAAATCATGATTTAAATTGTGAATCCACCCTGTGTATTCCTGTGCTTAAACACAGCTAAGGCTTGTCTACAAAACAACCAAACCAGCATTAGCTTATTGCATGCATCCTCAGCAGATTCAGGATGAAACTTTTTTAAGTTTATACATAGATAAGAGCTATTATCAGGTTTTTAAAATATATTCAGAACCAAGCTTTCTTAAATAAACCTAATCCAGGGATGATTCAGACATGGTCTCACCTCACTTTTTTCCGTTGCAATATCCTGAAAACTTCATTAATGTGTCATTGAAATTACATAATGGTGGTGGTGTAATTTCTTACTGATTTTCATTTTAAAATCATTAAAAAACTGCATGCAAGCCTTGGTTTTTAAAAATGTGCATATTACCCAAAGTAAAAGAAAACTTAAACCAACATTCAAACATCTCTTAAAATCAGGCTGTCTTACTTCCACTTTATGACATCATCCCTATGATCCCAGCCATTCTTATTCCCTCCCCCACAAGAATGTTAGAGTTGATGCTCCCAACTCCTTAACAGTTGCCTATTCTGTCTTAATCCATTAAAAAGACATATTTGGAGCAAAGCAAAAGATGTAGCTTATTCACAAATTTTCCCCTATATATAAGTAAGAAAAACAAGATTCTTCAGAAACAACTCCAGTCTAGGCATGCTATTCATGCCTCCACTTTTCCTTCAGGGAAAGTAGTTCAAGGCATGCTAAAGCACATAAATTCCAACCAATTCATGCAGAAGAACATGTCACCAACTCATATACCAATAAACAAAAATGTCTACTACACTGGGTAAGCCAACGATCAGAAGGAAGGTATTCACATAAATGTCTTTTGTAGATTTATTAAAATAAACAAACTAGAATAGGCAAGTCTAAACTACTCTGCCATAAGCACAACATTCTATTAATAATACAACTGTTTAAGGCATATACTCAGGATCAAATTAAATTGGATCAGATACTAATCTTTCTTCTGGGATTACCCAATTTTTAAAATTACTTTTTAAAAAGTTTAGCCATTCTTCTATCAGACATTTGATTTCTTTGAAACATATTTCAACTTTTGTATCTGCATCTTTGGCACAGAACCTACACTTCTAGCAGTTCAAAACACATCTGCCTAATTTTTTTTTCACTTTATCTTGCCCAAAGTCATATATTACGTAGGTTAAATAATCAGAACAAACGGTTACTAGTAGGATACCATTTTACAGTGCTTCTGAAGTTGGAGAAACAAATCTAAGATGGTCAGGTAAAACAACACAACACAGCCAAGCTATAATCCCACATTAACTGCAACATGATGTAAAGGCTCTGAAACACATATGATATTTAGAGCAGAACATGTGATCCTTTGTCAAAAGGCCTACTTTCACTCCAACATACTGATACAATGCTGTCAAGCCACAATAAAGAGGTCTCTTCCATTAACTACTTACTGACTCAATGCTGATATGACAGGGTCTCAAAGATATATTTTCTCTTCCACAAACAACTCAATCTTCAACCTTTTTACAGCTTTATACTAAAAATTGATTTGGTACTTTTCATTATGATGAAGACAAACCTTATTTCAGTTTGACAGACATGACAGTAAAAGGCTACAAATCATTGCAATTTTCAAGAAGCTCAATAACTGAAGTAAAAAGGCTGTACATTTGCCTGTGATACACTACTATATCAACTCTAATACAAAGTTAGGAAATATTTTATGTTCAATCCAAGGTCAGACTCCCTTACTGCAGCTGGTTTATAATCTGTTTTGATTTTGAAAAAAAATATACAATAGCAATTATGCAAACTACTGACAACCAAAATACTTTATTTCATGCCCAAAAATATAAATGTATGCTTCTAACAATACTCTTTAAATATAAAATCTATAAAATCAAAAACAAATTTATAACTGTCATAGAATCTAAGTGTATTTACAATAAATAATTCTAATTCTAAAATCCAATCTACGAATTATCCCCAAGTTCTGAAAAACAATTATTTACAAAACTAAACTAAACATGTGATGCTTACATCAACCAGAATCACAATGTCAAACTATTACTTGAAGAATAACAACATTTGGGGAAACAGTTTTTTAAAATTTTACATGATTTCTAAACTGATCAAATCATACTACTCCGGGTAGTTTTCAGTAATTAAAAAAATAAAACTATTACACTAGAAGAATAAAATTAATAAATTCAGCCAGTAAAAGCAGCAATATCTATAAATTAGGATGCAAATGCTTAAGACAGAACTGCCTGGATTGTCTCCTCATACCAAGAATCCTCCTTACTTTAGGAGGTAGATATCCACCTTGCAGAAGAAAATGCACATTTGTTTATTATTTTTTTAAAAAAAGCAACACAGACTACGCATAGTAACTAAAGCATGACTAAAGCACTCTGTATTGTTTTTTGTAATATAAATCATAATAGGTTGAATCCAAAGAGTACACTACGCCAAAGTCAATACTTTTCTAAGTAAGGCATGAAAGGAAGCTGGGTGACTTTGGCCTAATCACTCTCTCTCCGCCCAACCCACCTCAGAGGGTTGTTGTGGGAAAAATAGCAGCAGGAAGCATTGCCTATGTTTGCTGCTTTATAAAATAATAAAAGTAGAATAAAAATGATAATAAACTAATTTCTGGCAAATAACTGTTTTGGCCAACTTAACAGATAAACCTATGGTTATGGGAATTAATATATTTTCATATGTCTTTAACAAGGCATAAATAAGGAATTCTACTATACCTACATGGGCTGGTCAGCAGGCTAATACATTTGGCTGTCTTGTTTACAATGTTGATTTAACAGAATAACAGAGTTGGAAAGGACCTTGGAAGTCTTCTAGTCTAACCCTCTGCTCAAGCAGGAAACCCTATACCAGGGGTGTCAAATTCAATTTCATTGAGGGCCGCATCAGGGCTGTGGGTGACCTGGGAGGGGGGGGGCTGGGTGGGTGTGGCCAGCTTGACACCACTCATGAGGCATGGCTGACTGGGTGGGCATGGCCAGCTTGACACCACTCCTCAAACTGCTGGCATGTTTCCTCTTTGCACTGGGTAGATCGGGCAGAAGCCAGGCTGGCCCGATGTTTCCTCTTCGCATTGGGTAGACAGGACCGAAACGACACGGGTAGACCGGGCTGAAGCAACACAGGCCAGCCCCTTACATTTTCCAGGACAGAATTATTAGATAAAATAGATAATTTAGTGTCTTTGGTCAACACCTACAATTTTGAGAACGGACGTTGCTTACCTGAACGTCCCTTCTCGACGCGCAGCTGGAGAATCCAAAGCTTCGGGTTGTTCAGTAGTTGGATAGCCTACACTGAGTGTGTTCCTTTAAGAGATTTCTCTTCAGACACGCCCACTTGCTCAACAGAGTCCCAGTTTTGTTCACGAAGTAAGGAGCAGTAGAGCGTAAGGAAGGAATGTTCAGCAGCCAAGCTGGGTGGGTTGGATTCTCCAGCTGCGCGTCGAGAAGGGACGTTCAGGTAAGCAACGTCCGTTCTCCAACGCGCAGCTTGGAGAATCCAAAGCTTCGGGATTTACCCAAGCAAGTTCATACAGGGAGGGAACCCGGCTGCTGTACGTCGTCTGAAGAGTTGCATACAGCTTGGAGCACCCGGCGGCCGAAGGATGCCTCCGCCGAGGCAAAGGAATCCACCTTGTAGTGCCTGATAAAGGGGTTCAAGGATGACCAGGTAGCCGCCCTGCATATGTCGGGAATGGAGGCATTAGTGGCCCAGGCGGCCGTAGTGGCGGCGCTCCTGGTGGAGTGTGGAAGAATTCTCTGCGGAACCGGTTTGTTCCGAGCCGAATAAGCCCTAGAGATGCAGGATTTAATCCATCTCCCAATTGTCGTGGAAGAAACCTTCCGGCCCATGGAAGCGGGCAGAAAGGAAATGAAGAGCGATTCAGATTTCCGGAAATGCTCAGTCCGCTTAATATAGCGGCGCAGGGCCCGTCGGACATCTAAGAGGTGCCAGTCTGCTTCCCGAGGATGTCGAGGATCGGGGCAGAAGTCCGGAAGGATCAATTCCTGGGCTCGATGGAATGTGGAATTTACTTTAGGCAGGAATGAGGGGTCTAGTCTTAATACCACGCGATTTGCGTGGAAGACACAAAGGTCGCTTCTCACAGACAGTGCAGCTAGTTCGGATACACGGCGAGCCGAAGTAATCGCGACCAGAAACGCCACCTTAAGAGTCAGAAAGCGAAGGCTGATTGAGGCGAGAGGCTCAAATGGAGGGTGCATGAGGGCCTGAAGGACCAGAGTCAAATCCCAGGTCGGGTATCGATGTATAACAGGGGGGCGCAGGTTGGATGCCCCTCGCAGAAAGTCGCGAATCGTCGGGTCCTGGGAGAGAGGAAGCTTTGCAGAAGTCAAAAGGACCGTACTAAGTGCAGCAACTTGGCGACGAAGAGTGTTAGGTGCAAGGTGCTTGTCCATGCCCCGCTGAAGGAATCCCAGCACTTCGGGGACAGAAGCAGACGTTGGATCCAGGTGGAATTTAGCACACCAGGAGCAGAAGGAGTTCCAGGTTGCGTTATAAATGCGGCATGTTGACGGCCGTCTTGACGCTTGAATCGTGGGGATCGCATTGCTAGGCACGTTGGCTCGCCTTAGCAAGATCCGTTCAAGCGCCAGGCGGTCAACTGCAACCACTGCGGGTCTGGGTGCAGAATGACCCCCTGGCTGAGAACGATCCTGTCCCCTGGAATCCTCCACGGCCGTGCCACCGACAGGTCCACCAGATCCGCAAACCAGGACCTCCGAGGCCAGTGGGGTGCGACCAGAACGACGTCTGCCCTCTCTGCTATTATCCTGCGGATCAGACGAGGAAGGAGCGGTAGAGGGGGAAAGGCATAGAGGAGACCCCTGGGCCAGGGGGAGGCGAGGGCGTCGACTCCCTCCGCCTGAGGACACTGGTACCGGGTGAAGAACCTGGGGAGGTGAGTGTTGTCGCGGCTGGCAAATAGGTCGACTAGAGGCATGCCGAATCTGCGGACGATCTCGGCGAACAGATCTGGGTGAAGTCGCCACTCGGCGTGGTCCAAGTGTTGTCTGCTTAGCCAGTCCGCTGTGATGTTTGTGGTCCCGGCAATGTGCTCCGCCACAAGGGATAGGACGTGCGCTTCCGCCCAGATCAGCAGTAGGGTCGTTTCCTCCATCAATGGACCCGAGCGAGTCCCCCCTTGGCGGTTCACGTGCGCCTTTGCGGTTACATTGTCCGTGCGTATCAGGACATGGTGCCCCGACACGATCTGCTGGAACCGTTGGAGGGAGAGACGGATCGCACGGAGTTCCAACCAGTTGATCCCGTTGCGACTCTCCTCTGCTGACCACGTTCCCTGGGCAACGAGGGATAGAAGATGACCTCCCCATCCCGTCAGGCTGGCGTCCGTTGTCACCACCAGGCGCTGAAGATTCTGGAAGTAGCTGCCCTGATGAAGGCTCTGGGAGGACCACCAGAGGAGAGACCTTGAGACCTCTGGCGGGAGGGATACTTGTGCGGAAGAGTTGCTTCTCCTGGCTCTCTGAAAGGGGAGGAGGAACCATTGGAGCTGGCGGGAATGGAATCTCGCCCAAGGGACTACAGACAGGCAGGAAATCATTTTGCCGAGCAGACGGGACAGGAGCAGCAAGGTCACCTTCCGAGAGGAGAGGACCTGGGATGTTAATGACTGGAGACTGGAACACCGGTCCGTTGACAGGAACACCTGGCCCTTTACAGAATCTATTAATGTCCCGAGATGGAGAATGCGGGTAGTGGGCTGCAATTGGCTTTTCGGGATGTTGAGGGAGAAGCCATGATGACGAAGGCAGTGACACACCACTGCTAGGTCTCGGGATGCTCGGGCCGGAGAAGGGGAGAGCACTAGGATATCGTCCAAGTAGCAGTGGAGGCGGACCGGATGTTGACGTAGATGGGCCGCCACTGCAGCCAGGAGCTTTGTAAAGGTCCGTGGGGCGGAGGAGAGGCCAAAGGGCATTGCTCTGTATTGGTAATGCCTGTTGTTGTAGGCGAAGCGTAGAAAACGACGATGGGATAGCCGTACAGGTACGTGGAGGTACGCTTCTTTCAGATCGATAGAGGTCATCCAGTCCGCTGGTCGAATGGAAGCCAGAATCGAACGGAGGGACTCCATCTTGAACTGATGGTATACTATAAATTCGTTCAGCTTCTTGAGGTCCAAGATGCCCCTGTGGCCCCCGGACGCCTTGGGGACCAGGAAGAAAATTGAATAGAAGCCGGTCCCGCGATGATGGTGGGGAACCGGTTCGATGGCTTGAATTTGAAGCAGGTGATGGATCTCTGCCTCCATTAGCTGGCGCTTGTCCAAGTTGGGGGAAATAGGGCATTGTACGAAGTGAGAGGGAGGTCTTGAACGAAACTCCAGAGTAAGTCCCAGACGAATTGTCTGGAGCACCCAGGCGTCCGACGTCGAGATCTCCCACTGGGGAAGAAAATGAGCCAGACGGCCGCCAATGGGAAGATGGATGTAGTCACTTCCCTCTTCGAAAGGTACGGGATCCCGTACCTCGAAATGGTCGTTTGGGTGCTGGGGCCTTCCGACCACGGTCCCTGAAGGATGATCTATCGAGGGAACGGTCGAAACCTTGAGAATAGGGCCTTGAGGAGAAGGATCCCGAGGGACCGGAGTCGTTCCGAAAGGGCTGCCTGGAGAAGTAGGACGAAGGTCTACGATCTGCCCTCTTATACGATGATGGCATCACCTTCCGTTTATCCTTGTCCTCGACAAGGATGGGGTCTAAGGCTTCTCCAAAAAGACGGGACCCCTTATATGGAGTTGAAGCGAGGCGCCACCTAGACTTGGCATCAGCTCTCCAATTTTTAAGCCATAATAGACGGCGAGATGTGACGGACGACACCAGGGCGCGCGAAGCAAACTTCGCGGCATTGAGCGAGGCGTCTGCTGTATATTCGGTAGCCGCCACCAGTTTGTTGACATCTTGGCGGAGGCGTGAATCTGCAGGGGGAAGGCGCTCGTGGAGTTGACGGAGCCAGATTAGGCAGGCACGGCTGAAGAAAGAAGCAGAGGTGGCTGCCCTAACCGCCCATGCGGCCGCATTGTGCGTACGTCGGAAGTTAAACTCAGCTTTTCGGTCCTCTGAGCGCAAACCGTCGGCGACGTCGTTGGAGATTACAGAGGAAGCCGTCAGATTGGCCACTGGCGCGTCAACAGTTGGTAACTGAAGGAGATCTTGGAGACTAGGCGCCGAACAATAAAGTTTTTTGTCTAGCCCCGAAGGAGCGGGCAAGGAGGAAGGCGTGGACCAGGATCGTTGGACCACCTCAGAAAATAGCTGTGGACACGGAATAAAGTCCGCTTGCGCCTTAGGCGCCGTAAACAAGGCCTCATGTTGTTGAGAGGTACCGGGCTGATCAACTTGAGAGACTGGGTCAGCCATATTTGTGGCCAACTTGGCCTTGCGCAGGAGCGATTTGAATAACGACGGTCTAAAGAGCCCAGAGAAGGCTGGCTTTTCGGGTGGCATATCTGCATCGTCAGATAAGTCCATATCCGACGGGTCGCACTCTCCCTCCTCCGAAGACGACTCCTCGTGGTGACCATGGTCCAGATACAGCTCGGACCCATGCGTCATAGCCTGATACTGGGTAGGGACCTGTTGGGGGTCCCGGGCCAGAGGAGGAGGAGGAAAACGTGGCTGAGGCCAGGCTCCATATGGTGCAGCCTGTTGAGAAGTCGCTGCCAGCGTCCTGGTAACCGTGTCAGAGATGATCCGCTGAATATCATACTGAGAAGGTGGAGGAGCTGCCTCCGTGGCGCGCAAGCCTGCCGCCGTGGGAGTAAAGGTTGCCTCCGGCTGAGACCGTCGAGGGAGAGTGGCAGTGCACGAGAGGTCCACCGGCTCCATGCAGTGAGACATTAACGCCTCAGGGAAAACTTCCATGTTTGGCGATGGAAACAACGGTTGCAAAGGTTGTTGAGGAGCCTGATGGACGGGCTGGACCGTAGCTTCGACAACGGGCGAGAGTGGCGTAGGTAAGTGTGCGAAAGCAGCTTGTGCTGACTGGTTGCGCGCTTTCTCGAACTGGCGCTCCAGAGCCTTGTGTCTCCTGGAGGCGTCCTTGTCTGCGGCTGATGAGTGTTTTGTCTTTTTAGAGCGTGGAGCAGCCGATGAAGATGAATGCGAAGCGCGTTTGCGGGACCGTTTACGTTGCTTGGCCTGGTCGTGAATGCGCTCGGGAGAGCTGTTGTCCTCCAGATCAGATGAGAGAGCACGTTCAGCCATGTTGTAACCTTTGTTTCTTTTTTTTTTTTTTTTTTTGAAAGGAGGAAGATGAAGATTCAATAAGTATTTAATTTATGTAAATGGATACAGAGGAATAAATGAAGAGAGCCCAAGGCTAGCAGGTAAGTCTTTTTTTTTTTTTTTTCTTTTTTTTTTTTTTTTAAAGGTAACAACAGATGATAACAGTAGAAGAACCAAAAGAAGCACAGCAGGTAAGTCCAAAGAAAACAATGGGAGAACTAAGAACTCCAACAGTTATAACACAGAGGCAATGTCATAAGCCCAAGAAATTGCCAGCAGGAGGCTTTGGCTTCCAGCAGCCAACTGCGCATGCGCAAGGCAGTTGCTGGGCAGAATAAAACAGCCGTTGACTTCCTTGCACCAGGGTGGAGGGAATGGCTTCAGGGGAGGGCTGCAGAAGAATAGATGATTTTTTCTGGCAGGGAGTCCTTTGCTTATCGCCTCCCCTGATGGTGGAAACGAGGTGCCCAGCTGTAGGGAGGGTTAGAGAAGGCTCGCCGGAGGGACAGGCAATCTGGCGTGAGCTGTCAGAAATGGCGGCTCTGAGCGCTGAGGTGGGCGAAAAAAGGGCGCGAAAAAATCAAATGCTCCTAGCGCCGCTGCCCAGCAAGCGAGAGGACGAGGAGGGAAGCCAACGATAGAGAAGGGCAGCTGAAGCCTCAGAAGAACTTCCAGCGCTGCGTGGGACGACTGGAGCTGAGAAAAGCCGCTTGCGATTTCAAATTGAAGCTGCTGATTGAAGTATCGGCAAGGGGAAGTTGCGGCGCCGTCCCTGTGCTTCCCAGGCGCGCGATCGTTCAGAAGCGATCCCAGCGCCAGCCACCAGATCAAATTTAAATGAGAAAGTGCCGCTGGGAGCAGGGCAACTATCTCAAGCCGCTAATGTCCGAGATCAAGTCCAAGGGCGGGGGCGGTGTTACCGGGAGGCCGGGAAACCTACCCACACGCCAGCGGCTATAAAGTGGAACGGGGATTCAGATAAGTGGCCAGGGTCCCGGAGAAGGTAAAAGTCCCAGACAGCCTGCCTGAGGTGGCAGGCAAAACTCACCCCTGGCCAACCAATCGAAGAGAGAAAATTTAATCCAACGAAAAAGGCAGAAAATTATGAAGAAATCCAAAGCTTCAGGAACAGTTTAGTAGAGGAATATAGAGAAAAATTCAGACAGTGTCACAGGCTCAACTGAGTGAACTAAACTGGGACTCTGTTGAGCAAGTGGGCGTGTCTGAAGAGAAATCTCTTAAAGGAACACACTCAGTGTAGGCTATCCAACTACTGAACAACCCGAAGCTTTGGATTCTCCAAGCTGCGCGTTGGAGAAAGGAAGTTTTTTGAAAAAACACAGGGATGAGAGGTTCCTAAATTACAAACCTGAATCTAACTCAAAGGACCATTAAGAAAAGAGAATTTTAATTATAAGTAATGGACTACACAACCTTTCCCATCATTTCTCTTTTTTCAGACTACTTGGTTTTTAAGAAATCACAATGGAAAGATATATGCTATAATTTTATTTTACTCCTCTACATGTCAGTTCTTACTTCTCTAACATGCTGATCATTTCATCAGCTATATCATCTCATTCTGGTATAAAGAAACTACTAGACATAAACTTTTCTCTTGGTATTGCTATATATAGATACAAGCTTTTCCACAAAAACATGTGATTTTCATCACTAGACAGTTGGAATAATGTCAAAAATTGAAAGTTAATGATTGCATGGTTTTGCTCTGCTTGTGCATTCTTTTAAAATGGAAGTAATAATGTAAAGTGAAATACTATTTAACTTAGTTATTCTAAAACCCATGCTACCATCTATATATTTTGTGCCAAAATGCTCACCAAATAAACATGTTGTAATCTCTTTTATGTTTAGCAGCCTTTGAAAAATATTGGTGTACATGAATGCTTCAAATTTTCCTTGCTTACATGAGCATTGTTTCATGTCAATTGCTATCAATGTGTTGGAGGATATATTTCATGACCCAAAGTCTTCAAAAAACTAAAAAGTATATGTGTTTTTCTCTAGAAATAATTCCTTATCCTTAATAAGCTTTAAAAATAAAAATTAGCTGCAATTAATTACCCATTACTTGTAAATAAGCTCCATTAAACTCAATGGGACTTCTGATAAGATTACATTAACAATTATCCTAAAACAACTATTCATGCCAAATGGCTAAGACAAAACTTGCCAGATTATAACTGGTTTCCAGCAGCCATAATGTAGATTGTCTGCTTTGACATTTTCTGTGCATCTAGCCATTTAGTTTGTACTGTATAGTTTAATGTAACATGTGGACCACTTGTTTGGCTTAAACAAGTCATAAATAAAATGACTGATTATTTAACACAAAAGCTATATTTCTTATCTATAATATGGATTATGTACAAATGCATATATACTTATATTACAAAACCTTATTATATCAAAGATAAAAGTTTAATAAATGGAATATTTTCTCCCATAGAATTATTAAAGAATCAAACTAATTCACAAATCAATTCTTCACAGCATTCTGCTTGGGCTTTAGGAAAATTATCAAGGTCTACCTGTTCTGTCTTGCATAAGAGGTGGTGGTGTTGCAATTGAAGGTGGGGTTCACAGTCATGTGGTGTTTGTGTTTTTTGTTTTATTTTCTGCCCTTTTTATTTTTATATGCATTTGGAAAGGTGAATCATTATTTTCATTTTTCTGTAAATTTCCTTTATTAGCCACTCAGCCTTCAGGAATGGGCAGCCAAATGAGTGAATTAATAAATAAACAAAACCCTGACCTGATTACATGCTACTTAATCTATGTGCCTGATGACACATTTATTAAAATTAGCCTCTTAACAATTCTATAGTGATATCATTGTTAATTCTTTTTTAATACTACTCAATTGTAAAATGTCTCCAAGTTTTTAAATTTAGCATTAACATGTACACGATACCAAAACCACCATAGCAACCTTTAGAGATAGTGAATTGTAGTAAACTATAGTTATATTCAGTTTTCTAGTTGCTATACAAGGAGGAAGCTGAGCAACAGTGTTTTGTAAATTGCCTTCTAAGGTGAGAATATAAAAAGAGTAAGATTTAATTTATCATTCAAGTACAGCATTCCAACAGACTACTGAAGTCACATAAAAAAACTAATAAAGGAAAAAATCCAAATAAGACAGCTAAAATTACTATCCTTTGTTGTTTTTTAAAAATAAATATGATGTTAATGCCACTGAACAAAGAGTCAATGATTTCAAGTACCCTTTATATAGCACTTAGTGCGTAGTCATGGCTTAATATAAGTGCATTTACAAAATTAGCTACATGCATATCCAAGTATCTGGTTTCACAAGGCACATGCGAATAAGACACCAATACTGCTGGCCAAGAGAATTTAATGTTTAGCATATATGACAGAGAGAGAAAAAAACTGTCTAAATTAAATTCAAATAAATTCTTTAGATGAAAAATAAGTTTAATTACCTCAGTATACTTTTCCTAAAAAATAATGTTACAAGTCATCAGTTAGGATGGTAACTGCTTTAAAATAAAGTTGGTATATTACAAGCACTTTCTGACCTAGAAAATCGTAAAATAAAACGCCTGCTTCATCAAAATGACAGAAAAACAAAAACAAAAACCCAACACAACACAAATAAGATTTGTTGTTTGCAGCCAGCTATTATTACAGCAAACTTTATTACTGCTCTAAACATTTAAACAATTCTCACAGGGCCTTTTTGTTGTTTAGTTACCGTGAAAAAGATTTATAAAGCAAAAGGCAATCTCTAAAATTCAACATTTAAAAAAGATCCCTGTTAAGGTCTAAAATTTAATAATCAAGTTTAACACCGATCCTAAAGCCCAACTAGCTTTGAACGATTGCCAGTATGACGTGATTACAAGTACTCCACATACCATTCTGAGTCAGACTCTTCCCCCGGCATGAAAATAGCCATTACTTTCCCCAAACCATTGTTGCTAGTTACCTCCGAGTCCCGAAGCGAGGCAATAATTCCTGGTAACCAGAGTAGACGGCGACCACGCCTTCCCGCTGCTCTAACAAGTTGCAAGAGGAGCAGCCGTGTCACATTTCTCCTTTCATACACACCAGCGATCCTAAAGATTAGCCCGCTCGGCCAGCGTAAAAAAACTAAGCTAGCAAAACGGCACGAAAGGGTGAGGGCGGGGGCAGAGACAGGCGCACAGCGCGAAAGGGAAATTTCTAGTTCCCAAATTAAAAAAAAAAAGGGGGGGGGGGAGAAAGCCCGTACAGAAAGCGAGAACTGAAGCAAAGCGAGAAACGAGCTGAACTATTTATATAACTCTCACATACGCCGGCGGCAAGAAAGCTACTTTATACGTCAGTCTGTAAATAATACTAGCAAAAAGAAAAAAGAAAAAAAGAGGGGGATATTTATTAGTCTTTTGCCAAGTCGTGGCAAAAAAAAAAAAGAAAAGAAACCCGGACATCGATTGTTCAGACATCGATTGTACCAGAAAGAATGGAAAATGTTTCCACCAAACTCTGCCAAGGCAAAGTTTTTAAAAGCGCCGTTGCAAGCAAGCCCTCTTCCCAGGATCGAGGCACGGAGCTTAGTTGGGACCCGGGTCCGTGCTCTAATCTCTCTCCCCTAAACTAAACCCCAGCGGCGATTAGGATCCGAGCAATCAAATCTCCCTCCGGGTGGCCAAAATCCTCCTAGAGGGCTTTTTTTTCCCCCTTCCACACCCACCTGCTTAAGGGCAGATTTTGCTCTCCTTCTGGGAAACGCCAAAAGCCCGATTTCCCCGACTTTTCTCAAACCGACTCGCCTCTACAGGACAGCTTCATTTGGAGCGCGCTGGGCCGCGAAAAGGAGTCGAAGCCAAAAGCTCAGGAAGAGCTGAGAAGTTGAAGGCAGGGGGTACGAATGGCCTCAGCACCCCTGCCCAGCCCCACACTTTCCACCCCCAGAGTTCAGCGGTGGGTAAGAATAAGCCCAGAGGCTTCGCCCTTCCCGCCCTCCCTGGGGAAGAAAAAGCAGCCTGGCTCCCTTGTCCCCGGCTCTTACTTCACAGATCGGGCAGCGCTGGACTCCCCGCAGCCACCGCCGCCGCCGCCGCCTCAGCCCTCGGCATGACCGGAGAGCTACTACAAGGAGGCGCCTCCCAGGCCCGACTCAACCCCGGGCTGCTGCTGCTGCTGCTGTTGCTTCTGCTGCCGCCGCCTCCTCAGCCGCTGCCATCTTGTCCTGGCGGCTGTGAGGAAAGCGCCCCACCTCAGCCCGCTCAGCTCCCCGGGCCTCTGCCTCATCTTCCCGGGGAGGGATCCAGCCTGCCGCCGCCACTTCCTTTGCTGCCACCGCCCACTCCGGCGGCTGTTCTCTTCCCGCTTCTTTGGCGGCGGGGCCTG
Source organism: Pantherophis guttatus (assembly GCF_059756535.1). Classification (NCBI taxonomy): domain Eukaryota; kingdom Metazoa; phylum Chordata; class Lepidosauria; order Squamata; family Colubridae; genus Pantherophis; species Pantherophis guttatus. The sequence continues at coordinate 94,115,236 of NC_142063.1, read as the reverse complement.
CGGGAACGAGTGCAGCTGGCTCCTCCGTCGTAGCCCTGAGCCGCCCACTCCACTCCCGGGGCAGCGAAGCCGAGGCAGCTTCCTCAACGCCGCTCCGACATGTCTCAGTTCCGTTTCCAGCCTGCGGGGTTCTCCTGGCGAGCGCAACCGGCCCGCCCTTATCCGCAGCTGTAGCGCCCCCGGCTGGCTACCGGCCGCCGCCTCCTAACTGGATTTCGCCATCCGAAACCCGCCTCCTTCTCGGGGTGAGCATCTTTGGCCCTCGGTTGTACGGTACGGCTCTGGCAGAAGAGCCCAATAAAGGGATGGTCAAGGGAGGGGAAAGGGAAGAAAGAAATCGCCCTTCCTTTCAGACCGCCGAGACCGACCTTCAGGCGGGGCGACCGAAGCTGCCTTTAAAGGGGATTTAGGATGACAGCCAAAAGCCAAGTCCACTTAATGGCTACGCGGATTTGCAAGTAGATCTCTGAAGAGCCCAAAGCTGTTTTCATTTCAGTCTGCTTCTAATAATAAGTAGCCGGCTTCTCATTTGCTTGAGAAACATTTAAATAATTAAACTTTAATAAACCATCTGTTTCGCAACTAGAATTCCTTCTCCTTTGCAGGGGAGTACTCATATGAAAATAAGCCCTTTGTCTATTTCAGGCCATGATGACCAGCTGACCAAAAGTATTGGATAATGATGGTTCAAAAACAAATACAATGATGTTCTGTTCTTCTCATAAGTTGTATGTGCACAATATGTCAAACTAAAGAACTTTTTTAAAAAACCTTTGGAGGGGTTACTTTCATGTACAACACTTTTCTAGACTTTGCCTCTCGGAGACCATTGCTAATGCTTCCATTAATAATCATTATCCTGGAAAAACTACCCATTGAGCAGGAACAAAAAAGCATGATTTAATAGCTACCGCTTTTATTTCTCCAGAAAGCCACCATCAATATTTGCCTAGATAATGATCACTTGATCCTAGTTTTGAACTGGAGACTCATCACCCTATTTGTTAATTTCTCATAGGCCTATTACATGCAGATTTATCTTTATGAAATATAGATTCAAAAGATGGTCAATGAGATACAGCTCTCAGGACCTCTTCCCAAGGATAGGGTAGCAACAAAGGACTGAGATTGTTACAATTTTTTTCTTTATCCCAAATAATAAAAATGTTCTCAGAGACATGACAATTTAATCTAAACATGAGCCATAAAAATATACTATAGACCTCCCTAGAAGCAACCTTTTAATTTTATGTATTTGAACTCTGGTTTCATCACAAAGCCATACAAGCTAGGAGGGTCATAGTTGCTATATATCATAGATACAAATAAAATCTCCCTCACACCTCCTACTTGACAATATATCTCTAGTGGGAAAAGTTAAGCCCCGCCTAGTAGCAAAAACCAGACACTGCCAAAGAAGCTTGGTAGCAACTGACACGATAAGGAAAAGCAAATAGATTTAGCTATTTTCTGAAGATCAGTTGTACCACCCGTGAACGCTGTGTTGCCTAGTAATAAATGACACTTCCCAGCAGCCTCTTAGGAAGCCTATTTACCTGAGCTATATATGAGTGAATGGATGAGGGCATGGGCAATTTGGTATAAGCCAAATTAATTGGGGGATATCTCAAGAGAACATAGCATACTTTTGCATTTGTTCAAAAATTATGCTGTTTGATTCATTGTTTATTTACATTGATGAGTTAATTGAAATCCTTAAATATTGGTTTAGGGCCATTATTATTTCCATCTACAAGTAACATAAGAAATATCTGCCAGCCAATGATCAACTACTAAGCTTCCTAATTATAATTGACAACATCTATGCCAAAAATGTATTTTGACATTGTAAAATTGGCCGGGAACAACGTTTATCAGACAAATAGGCTGATTTCATATCAGGGGCCTGGTTTTCTATATCCTGATGGAAGTGTGTGCCTAGTCCCAAAAAGTTTATATTTGCAGTATTTGTAAACTTTAAATAAACTTTTGACTCCAGTTCTTTGGAAATACTATGTCAGAAGTTAAAGGTCTCCTTGATCTTATTCACTTTCACAATGCTTGTTCACTTTCACAATTTTATGTAAATGCCAGTCTGAAAATGCAATGCAATGCAGCATGATATTTATTTTATTCAATTTTGGCACCACCTGACTCCAACTTGACCCTAGGTGACTTACAATAAAAACAAGATAGAAAGAACCATAAATAAATGAGTAAAGTTGAAAATCCAGTCAGTGTTAATCAGCTGTTCTATCAACTGAATTATTTTATGGTTATATTTTAATCTGTCTCTTGAGCTGATATATAACAAAACAAAATAACCAGTTAAAGTGAACACACAATCATCTATGTGGTCCACCTTTTTTACTCTTTAGACATAAATTTCTGTTCTAATCAGTAGGCTATAACCTGTTTCTCTCATGTGTAATTTAAATATCAATTACATAGTGGATGATTTAAATAAAAAAACATCTTCCAATTTTATAAATAATCACATAGCAAATATAGTATAGTATAGGGATTCTATTGGAGATCTCAGCAGGATTAAAAAGAACATTCAGTGCAACAGGATTTTTAGTGTGGACCATTGTTAGAAATTAACTTTTTAGAAAACTGAAACTTTAAACTTGGCAACCCCCTCTCCAAAAAAAAAAACCTCAAGAAATGTTCTTAAAATATCACAGGGCAAGCCAGTCTAAATTCATAAGGTAACTGTCTGAGGCAGCCTGATTGTCCTAAGCTTGGCATTTTGCACTGAAGCTTTTGAAAACAATGTGAAGACTAGAGCCTGGATTATTATCTTTTACTATTAATACAATAAGCTTCCAGTCACAAGATTTGGCTCTTCAATTGAACAATTGGACAATCTTCTTAGGTAAAGAACATAAAAATTAAATTGTTAGTACGGATTCTCCTCTCCATTAGCTTTTTGTTGCCAGGCCAGAGTTCAGATCAAGGATGATAAACATGGAGCATCAAACCAAATGCAACAGCTTCTTTACTCTTATTAACAAGTGCTTTAAAAACCACCAGTTTTTGTATTTAGATCAACTTCAGATCTCTAAATTCTACAAACCATTACGCTCTCATTTTGATGTTTTATCCTTAGCCATCCTAGAAGGCAGCCTTATAAACTAAAGCCCTGCCCTCTCTAGAGCTGAAGTAATAGAAACTTTGGTCTTTATCCTCATATATGGACTTTTTAATTTCTAAAATAAGTTGATACAGCTTCATATTCTGATTTCTATGGCCAGACTAATTCATTCTAGGTTCAAGATTGCATCAGCAAATGTAGCCACATTTCAAGTAGTGGCCTGAAAAATATGGCAGCAATTAAGAATCATCTCATCTCACTTCCTTCCACTACAGGAAAATTCAATTGTATAATAAGGAGCAAAGTGCTTTTCTTAGATAACAGTGTAGGAGTGGTCAGTTGTCTTTACAGTACAGTGAACAGCCACAGATAATTATTACAGATTCTGCCAATAAGAATAAAGACTCTAATTACCAACATATCAATCACTATATCAATCACTATACCAAATTTCATTACCAAATGAAAGATTGCATTTCATCCAGTTTGAGGATTCCTATGCATTAAAAGGCACAATAATTCATTTATTACACATTCAGACTGGTGGTGGAATTCAAATTTTTTTACTACCAGTTCTGTGGGTGTGGCTTGGTGGGCGTGGTGTGGCTTGGTGGGCATGGCAGGGGAAGGATACTGCAAAATCCCCATTCCCTCCCCACTGCTGGGGGAAGGATATTGCAAAATCTCCATTCTCACCCCATTCTGGGGCCAGCCAGAGATGGTATTTGCCGGTTCTCTGAACTACTCAAAATTTCCACTACCAGTTCTCCAGAACCTGTCAGAACCTGCTAAATAGCACCCCGATTCAGACTCTGTTTCAAGATTCTAGGTTTAATAGATGAATACCAATCAAAGTCTTATAACTAAGAAACTACAAAATAGATATGCAAGAGAGCATTTAAAAATTGGTTTTGAATTGATTCTGCTGAAGTCAGGTTAGAAAAATAACATACAAAATTTTCTTCATGAGATAAAAACCTTATAGTCCAGTATTCTTTTCTTTTTGTTGTAACTAACATAGTACCCTAACTCCCACCATTAATGTTCATCAGTCATATGCAAACATTGTAATTTACAAAAGAATTCACACATCCATTCTGTCAATCAAGGCTTCTTACTTTACCAAATTTGGAGCACACAATCCATTTCTGTGTTGAAATTGCTCTGTTATATTGTTTATGATAGTCATGTATGCATGCATATTGGCTCATATTTTCTGTTTAAAGCCTCCCCTTCTGTGCTATTGTCTGATGGGATTTTAAAGTAAACAGCTACTTCTCTACTCTTTCAATGCCTCCTTACAAATTAAGAGACTATAAATACATTAGTTATAATAATGACACCAAAAAATATGTGATGTATTTGCTTCTAGAAATATACGAAGACAATTTGCTAATCATGCTGTCTGTTCCAGAATTTGGAATAGCAGACTTGCTAAGCTTTTTATGGGCCCCAAGTGAAGAAAGTATAAAACAGAGAAGGTAGATCACCTTTAAGCATTCCAGAAAGGATTGTGCCATCTGTACTCCTTTACATTGGATAGTACTCCAGAAGCATGAATCCTTTTTGGAGGGAAGAGTCCATTAACTGCTATTGAAAGCATGGCATTGCATCAACCTGCTTCTGTTATCCATAACCACTTCCTAGGACAGTTACATCTCCTTAAAAAGCATGCATGCATTTTTATGGACCTTAATCTTGCCAAGCTGTTGCCCAGAGAGAAAGCTATTCCAGTAAACAAATTAACCACTATAAAAATTCACATCAGTTCTGAAAAAAAACATTTTAATCTGTAAAGATCCCTTTGTTGTCCACATTCAGTTAAAACTACATACGTAACCAGTTTTCTACATGATTATTATGCCTTACTTTCTCAAGAAAGCTAATGAGTAACCAAGTTCATGTTTGTACATTTATAGGCTGACAGGAAGCTTGGTAAATATTCACTAAGTCAGAAAATAGCTCCTAAGGTATGTTTTTCATCCATTAGAACTGAAAATAAGCCACTGGGAGCAATTTTTTTCTTTATTTTTAAAACAAAAACAATGGAAAAAGCAAACAGTCATAGTGTAACATTTACTGCTTCACAAGAAATCTCCTTGAATTAACTTTTTTAAAATTTGTTTCTTTTCAGAGAGGAAAACAAAGGTTGAATGGATACCATACCCTAGTGCTTACACTGTGGTATTGTTATAGCCAGGCCTCTGTAATGTAAGCCAGCCAGAGCTTACAAATACCATTGTTAATTACTCCCTTTTTGAGAAGGTAAGACTGAAAAATTAATAATGAAATTATAAAACATCACTCCCCATTTATGCTGTAACTCCTCCAGACAGAAGGAAAATATGCAAACCCTACTGCGAAATCATAATCGGTGGAATTTGCATTAAGTCAAACACAAAAAGACCACCTTGTAGCTTAGCATTCCTTCTGAACCAGGAACATTATTTACATTCATTGGGTAGTAACATAGAATACTTCCTTGAAATGTAAAACTGGTTCCTGCCCCCTCATTATAATGTAATCCTGCATTTCACCAGCACAATATGCCTTTTACAGAATTAAAACAGTTCAAAGACCACAGATTTTTCCTATAGGTTAGTTTGTAAAGTACAAAGAATGATAAACGACTGTAACTGCGCAACTCTATGGACATAAAGCAAAGAGGTAAATATTTGCTTATTTCTATCACTTTTTTGCTTTAATACACCTTTGGGATGTTCCCCCAGCTGGAAAAGCTACTATTTTTATTGTTCCACTGGATTTAAAACAACATTACAAGTCATATTCTCATATATTGACATGTGAGTGTTCAATAATCTTATATACGACCACAACTGGTACCAAATTTTTCTATTGCTAAGCAGAGCAGTTGTTAAATGACTTACACCTGATTCTATAAGCTTTTTTTCCCATGATTTTTAAGCGAATCATTGCAGTTGTTAAGTGAACCATGTGGTCATTAAGTGAATCTGGCGTCCCCATTGACTTTGCTTGTCAGAAGCCAACTGAGAAGGTCACAAATGGCAATCAAATGAACCCAGGATTTATTATTTATATGCTCATAAATACATGCCAGTTGCAAAACGCTCAAATTTTGATCACATGACCATGGAAGCCCTGGAGGCGCAGTAGTTAAAGTGCAGTATTGCAGGAAAACTCTGCCCACAGCCGCCCTAGAGTTTCATCCTGATGGGCTTAAAGTTGACTCAGCTTTCCATCCTTCTGAGGTCAGTAAATCGAGTACCCAAATTGTTGGAGGCAATATATAAACCACCCAGAGAATGCTTTAAAACAGGGATACCCAGCCCCCAATCCACTGCCCATTGCTGTGTCACAGCCCATTGGAAACTGGGCCACACAAGTAGCAGGCAAGTACACAAAGGTGCATTTGCGCAAGCATTGTGTGCACGTGCAAAACCATCCCCTCTCCTCCACCACCGCTGGTCCACAGAGTTGGAAAGATTGGGGACCACTGCTTTAAAGCACTATGGAGCGGGATATAAATCTAAGTGCTATTGCTATGGAGATGTTGCAACAGTCAGGTGAGGACTGGTAGTAAGTCACTTTTTCCACTTTTCACTTCTCAAATGGTCACTAAAAGAATGGTTGTAATTTGAGGACCATCTGTATTGGACACTTGTATTCTAATATATAAGAATATGGTCAAGGTGCTTAAAGATCAATATATAAAATTCAGTCTGGAGGATTCCTTGACCGCTTGGGAAAGGAGAAAAGAATCCCCCAGAACCAAGTGTTTTCCAGTAATTCATATCTTCATTATTACATTTCACCTTTAGCAGGTAGGAGCAGAAACAGATAACTATTCACACAGTGGAAATATAATGTATCAACCTGCTTTAATAGACCTTAAATTTAACAATAAAACTTAGTTAGAACTTATATAGAACTCGAATCCATTGCTGAAATACTGAATAGTGATGTAACTTAAAGTAAGTTGAAGGCTTGCCTCATAGAATGATTCTCATAACACATTAAATTGCTTTAAAAAATACCAAGTCACATGAATAACTTTGGAATAAAAACAGAAATGCAGTCTGCCAAATAATAGTGACTTATGACGCAAAGTGAATAACTATGACCAAAAAGGACCCATGCAATTTCAGTGTAACTAACTCACTACTACAGACTTTTAGAGAGTAACAAGAATTGCTATGCAGAAGTGCTAGTTTGCTTAAAGAACTAGCATAACGCAATTCATTAGCACAACACAAATGTGCAATTTACATATCTCCAGTATAGATGTGTCACTAATTTCACAATGTCAGAGTACGTTATTAGTCCTTTCAGAAGAAAGCACTGGTAATCTGTGTGTGGTAAAACAGAGTTAGAAGAGCAGTGAATTGAAGTAGAGCTGTTGTTTTTCACAGGGAAAGTTCTTTAATCTTGACTCTGGTGTAATGGGGCCATAATTATAGAAGTAAATAAATTAATAGCCAACTGCAAAGGGGAAATTAGTGAAGCTTAAAGGCTATTATTTCCCACTTAGACTCCCTCCAAAGTGCTAATTGTCGGTGTAGAAAGTATGACAGTCAAGATGGAAAAGTGTGGAAACAGCAATTAATATGTGGAAATGAAAAAACGGCTTTTTGCTCTCCTTCTGTATTTTCTCCTGAACATTCTATAATAAGAACACAAAACACCTGATCTAGCAGGCTGCCTGTCTTTGTTTTGCATTTTAATTTTTATCCTATCAAAATTCAGACTCTAACCATTGTATCTAGTAATCTGATACGGCAAGAACAGATGGAAGATTCTTCACAATGTAAAAAGTATCTCACATTTGTTGTCTCCTGACCTGTCCCCTTCTCTCCCCACCTGCTTATCTTTTTCAAATCTCAGTATATAGATTGGAGTTTACTGAATAAAGAAAAGTGAAAAAAATATCTGCCTCTTTTAGTGTTCAGTTGATAGAATGTTGATAGAATATTTCCAGATAAATATATATAGTAGTGTAGATATACTACAGTACAGTCCTGCATGCTGTATGTTCACCCATAAGTACATTTCAATAAATAAAGCTTACTTCGGAATAAATGTATTAAGAACTGCACTCCTAATCTTCTCTGTGTTGTTTGTTACATGGATGAATGAACCAAGGTTTGTTTATGGTAAGCCGTCAAGTCATTTTTGACTCCTAGCAACCACATAGATTTTCTCCATGACAACCTATCCCTAACCTGTTCTTTCAAGTCTGCCAATGGCGCACTATCCTGCTTCTTTAAAGTTTAACTTTTTCTTCTATAGAGTGTCAGGAGGAATATCATAGCTTCCACAATTCTGATCTTTGTAAGTATAGAGACATCATAGCATCTGAATGTCTCTTCTAAGGCCTTCAGGGCTGCTCTACCAAGTACTAGTCTGTGAGGTGTTTCTGGATTGTTTGATCCTTTTAGTTGATCCTAAAAGGCAGAAACTATTCACTTTTTTATTTTCATTGCCAGTTTAACTTCTAGGGCTGGTTGTTCTACCTGTTGTCATTAGTTCGGTCTTCCTTCTATTTAATTTAGTCCAATATTTTCACTGTGGTCTTTGACTTTTAGTATCAGGCTTTCAGATTTTTTCCATTTTCAATTATCAAAATAGTTAGCATACCACAGGTTATTGGTGTTTATTCCTCCTGTTTCTTCCAATGCAGCTTTCCTTAATATGTATTCCACATATAGGTTGAATAAATAAGAGAGTATGCAGCCTTGTCACATTCCTTTATCAACCTGAAGCCAGTTTGTTTGTTTATTTGTTATAGAATTTATACGGCTGCCCACTCACTTTCATGACTCTAGGTAGCTTATAAACAATAAAAAAATATATAAAAACAGTAAAAACAGTTTGTTTCACCATGTTGTGTCCTATATGGTAAGAACTCTAATTCATAATAAACATAATAATTATTTATACTGTAGGGGTTTAACACTGATCCAAAAAGAGAGAAGAAGCCAAGGGATTGCCTATGTCATAGGAGGATTCATCAGTGCAATACATGGGAAAACAGGAGACATGAGCTTTTCTAATTCAGATAACAGGACAGCCTGTCTTGTTGATGAATAGACACAATCTGTCAAACTTGAGTTAGTTGATGTCAATGTTGTCTCTGTCCTGTGACCAGACCTGAATCCAGAAAGTACAAATAAAAAGGTCCACATAAATAGAGCCCTGGTGCAAAGTGGTTAAGTGCACTATTGCAGGCAAATTCTGCCCACAGCCTGGAGTTCGATCCTGACAGGACTCAAGGTTGACTCAGCCTTCCATCCTTCCAGGGTTGGTAAAATGAGGACCCAGATTACTGGGGCAATATGCAAATAATAATACTTCTATATTATAAGCCACCTAGGAAGTGCTGAAAAACGCTATGGGGTGGTACGTAAACCTAATTGCTATTGCTGTTGGTATAATCTGCTTCCTCTAGGGTATTCTGCATCTGAAACCCTAATTTATGCCTCAATATCCCTTCCCACAAAGTAAGTTTGAAACTGGACAATAGTTATTAAAAAGGGCTGTATCTAGAGCAGGGTTGTCAAACTGGCGGCCCATGGGTCAGATGCGTCATGTGCAGGCTACACCCACCCCAGCTCAGCAAAGGGGGAAAACGTCATGATGTCACGTGACGGCAATGTGACACCACAAGTTTGACACCTGTAATCTAGAGCCTCTTGTGGAACTAGCTTGCAAGAGTCTTCTTCAAAATTGCCAGCATCCCACAAACTAAGTGAACACCTTCTAGGTTCAAGTTATCATACATACCTCAACCACAAAAAGACCAAGAGAGGTTTAGATCAAGCCCACAAATGGCAGAAGTCTTGAGACAGAGTAGCACCCTTACTTCCTCAAAACATAGTAGCTGAAAGGAGTTGCAGATAACACAACTAGACTTTGCCCCAATCACCACATCAGAATCTGCCCAGGAAGAGCCAAGACCTTCTCAAACTTGAATGACCTGACCAGCCCAATGCAAAATGGACACAGTAGTGAGGTAGGAGAATTACCTGTTCATCCCTTCCTAATAGGGAATTTGCCATCCTAAGTAAGACTGCTGACAGTTCACTGATGCAATAAGGGAGAAGTACTGACACATTGCCTCCCTTACTGCTAGTGTCAGCTCAAACATGAGCTTTTACTTGTACTGTATGCAACCCAAAGACATCTGCAGATTCCAAGATCTTTAATAGAGTAATGAAATGCACACTGTGATGTAGTGATGAAAATATAATACGTACTTGTGAGTGATATCACAACACATGTACAAAAGGAACAAATATCACAGTGTCATGATGCATTTTTTCCTAATTTATCTTCTTTGCCTCTTTCTCTCCCACCACCCCAGACACCTCTGATGGGGGGGGAGGGCTTTTTTACTTCTTCCACCAATGTTTTTTTTAATCAAGTTTTTTATTTCATATTACATATACATATTGATGTGTGAATCTGGGTGCCATACATTTCAGTACAGATAAAATAATATTATTGCTCAGTTATCACATTCATCCAGTTTATATATTTCTAGTAGTAATACACATTTATATCAAATTATAATCTTTCATTATTTCATATTGTTTAAACATACATAATACTACCGCCGTTCAGTTTCTAAACTTCCCTCTTATCATTGCACTTGTCTTATTTTATAAAAATGTGTATACGAATATTTCCCCTTTCTTTTATTGCTGTCTTTATTCTAACTTTTATTCATGTCACCATTATATTAAAAGATGCTCAATTTGTAATACAATACTATCCTTCATTATTTCATTGTTCAATATTTAAATATACAATTCTAATGCCAATCACAATATTATTTAAACATCAAATTAATTCTATTTATATTCTTTACATTCTTCCAATCTATATGATTCCACTGTTAATACACCTGTTTATATTAAAATATGTTCTTTCATCATTTTATTACTTATTATTTCACTTTATTATTCCACTGCAAATCATATTATTTAAACAATCTCAGTAATACCATTATTCAATCTCTAATTTTCCCATTTTTAATACTTAGTTCTTATTCATATTTCCCATATTTCACTCTCTCTGTTCTAATTTCTCCTCCTGCCACCATTATTAAAAAAAAGAAAGAAAAGGGGGAGGGAGATTTTTTTCTTTCCTTTTTTTCCTATCCGCCTTCTATCCATCATCTCTTGCCCGCATCAATACTTTAATTCTTATTCTTTTTTTGACTTGCCTCCCATATTCTTCTTTTAAATCTTTATCTCTGTCTATATCTGTGTCTACATCATGCCTAGTCAATCTAAGTGTTTCTTCCATCCCCTCTTCCACTGTCTAGCTTTGAAATTATCAGCCCAGACCCCTGTCTCCCTTCCCCAAGTATCTTCCTGCTCCCCCCGTTCTCTCTTCAGATCTCTTAAAATGTTTTCCCACTGGTTTGATTCATCAAACATTATTAATTTTATTGATGACTCCTCATTATCTTCTTTTCGTTGATTCCTCAATTCTGTTTTTCCCTCTATTACTTCTGGTAGCTCCTTCCTTTCTTGGGCATCTTGGTCATTGCTCATTGCCCTTTGTATAATATTTTCCAATTTTTGATCTATGCCATCCATTAATTCCATAATCGCATTATGGAATTTGGAATCGCATAATGGAATCGCATTATGTTTTTTCTGTATCATATCCTTCATGCTTTGAAACATCCAGTCCATCTCATTCAAAGTTCTGCTCATTTCCTCCTTATAGTGAATCTTACCTTGTATTAATAAATTCCACTTTTGGCCAAAAGCTCAAGAACCATTTATTCAAATCTGAGATTACTCTTCAAAGTATACACTAATCACAGTTCTTTAGGTTCCATAAGTAGTCAGTCAATTCCATTTACATAGTCCAGGGAGTTATCCAAGCCTCTTTAAGTCACCTTTATAGACTCAGCCCAAGGGATGAAATGCTCCCAGTTCAGACCGGCTCGGGCGAGTAGGTAGCGATGGCGGAGGGCAGTTCAGAGAACCAGTAGCAAAAATCCCTGCCCCGCCCCCTATGCCCAGCTGAGCCCCGCGATCATCAGAGCCTTTTTTTCCTTTTAAATGGCTCTGACCAGCCAAGCTCTGACATTCCAGCTGAGTTGCTTGCTAATCAGGCAACTCAGCTTGGATTGCCAGAGCCATGTAAAAGAAAAAAAGTTTCTTTTTTTTCTCCCCCCCCAGCCTCCAGCTTGCTTACCTTAGCTGCTGATCGCATGACGATCGCAATCCATGCATCAGCAAGCAACTGAATTGCCCTGCCTGCAATCAAGCTCATCGGTGAGCAGCTCTTTCTGCCTGCTTGCCTTCCTGCCTAGACTTATGGACTTCAACTCCCAGCAAAGCTGGCTGAGGAATTCTGGGAGTTGAAGTCCACAAGTCTTAAAGTTGCCAAGGTTGGAAACCCCTATTCTATTGGGTAAGTTTTTTTCCCCTTTGGGAGCTTTAAAAAAATAGTTAATTGGGTTTTTTTTTAGTTGTTCTCTTTTTAGACCTAACCATTTAAAGTTTAGGAAGTTTTAAATTTAGCTGCTTTTATATAAAAATAAAAATAAAATAAAATAAAATAATATTAGTGCAGCTTTCTGAGATTTACTGTGTCTCTGTAGTGTTTCACTCTAACTACACAAACACACAAAATCTCACAAAGCTGTATGTGGAATTTTGTGTGTGTAAAGTGTGAAAGTTGTTTTTTTGGGCTTTTTGTGGCTGTGTGAGGTTCCTGCTTGTTGCAGGGGCCATTTTGGGTCTAGCACAGCTGCTTTTACATTGTGGGTGAGCCAGTTGTGTTGTGTTGTGTTGTGTTGTGTGTGTGTAAAGTGTGAAAGTTGTTTTTTTGGGCTTTTTGTGGCTGTGTGAGGTTCCTGCTTGTTGTGGGGCCATTTTGAGTCTAGCACAGCTGCTTTTACATTGTGGGTGAGCCAGTTGTGTTGTGTTGTGTTTTGTAGGTTAAAAAAGGGCAAAGAAGTGACATTGACTTGGCCACGCCCACCCAGTCACCTTACCAAGCCCCACCCACTAACTAAGCCACACCCACAGAACTGGTAGCAAAAAATTTTAGATTCCACCCCTGACTCAGCCATATAACTTTACATTCAGGGATCCCTTTAATTAAGTGTCTTCCTTGTTCTCACATTTAAATCTCCAGTAGGATACTGGAGTTATCCAGTAGGTACATAGGGTACATGTATATAGTCCAGTAAATATTTTCACAGTCCTTCAAATGGGTATTCCCAGGCTTGTATATTTTCCTTTCACCAGCAGATGGCACTCTCAGGTTAAAATTTCAATATTATTACTAAAAATCTGGTTTTAATTATTTTAAATTGTAATTCAATTATAGAAGCAGTGTTAATTTTTAAAATCCGTAATTCCAGCATTTTAAATTGCCTTCCCAATATCACATCTTCCCAATTTGAGAGTCCAATTTCCTACATTTTTGAAGAATTTTTCTCTCTCTCTCTCTTTAATCCTTTCCTTCCGGTCTGGTAGTTTTCTCAAAGTGTTTAATTGCCACTTTAACAGATAGTTCTGAGTAAATCCTAGATTTCTCTTTTGGGGTTAACTTTCAGGTAAAAAAAAATAAATCATCTCACCCAGTTCCACACTGTTTATCAAAATCTGCTCCAGCTCAAAGTTTAAATGGTCATTGGTTGGCCCAGCTTCGTGGCAGCCATCTTAGGCTATCTCTTCTACTCATTGTGTTGAGGGAAAGAAAGCTCCGGGTCAGGCAGGAGAGCTGTGACTCTCCGAGACCCCGTAGGGCGTCCCTCTTTGCTTCACCGTCTCTCCAAGGCGGCTTTGGTTCCTTTTGGAGCCCTCCAATGGGGAGAACTCAGCACAGAGACTCACTTTCTGTGTCTGATCTCACCGTGACGTCAATCGGAAGTCCCTTCCACCAATGTTTTAGGTGTCATTTCTGCTTCTTCAATTCCTGGAGCTCTGCCGTAAAGTGACTAATGTGCATAAAAAGGCTGTTTAAGAACAATCTTGTCAAAGTCTGGATCTCCTCCTTTTGCCAGAGGTTAAATATGCAAGTTACAGAACTGGTAACAGACCACACTGACATATTTGGAATTACCTTGTGATCACTTAACATAGGAACACTGTGACAGCCAGAGCTCTGAGGATTGGTCATAAATCATCCTTGTTTAGAGCCATTGTAATTTTGAACAATTGCTGAATCAGTTGTTGTAACCTGAGGACTGCCTCTAACAAGTTTGGGATAATAAGTCTGTTTAAAACTATAGTTAATATACAGCCCAATTCTGTATGTCTATTTAGAAGTAAATGTTATTATGCTCATTGTGGTCTCAGATAAGTATGCATAGCATGTTTTTAGAAACAAGGAAAGTATTTAGTAAATACCTCAAAGAAAAACACTGCTATTTATAAACATGATAAATATGTTGCTGTAGTTTTTACTCTGAGTACTGAGTACTTTTAAACAAAATATTATGAGATAATCCCCAATTTATGAATTTAATTACAGTATTTTCACTAGTAATTATGCCTATATTCTGAACCTAAATTATATAAATATTATTCTACAGGTAAACAAAACTGTCAGCAGATTAATATTTTTCATAAAATAAAAAACACTATTTCCATTGTTAATAGTGATCTTATTAGAAAAAATTACATTACAAAACTAATAGCAGTTCATCAGTAGAATGGTATACAAGTGCTTGATAATTTGTATGCAGTCTTCTATTGAATATTAAAGATTTTGATACACATTTTAGCTAATTTAAATATGTAGATTGTGTTTGTATATAATTGTGAGTATAGTCTATTAAGATGGTTTTTAAAATAAAAAATAGTCATATAATTAATTGGAGTTAAGAGTTATTTTATTTATCCCTTAATACAGTAGATTATTAAAATATTTGTAATTTTAAAAATTATAATCAGAAATTCCAAATAATTGTCCTTATTGTAATTATTATGTTTATTTTGGAACAGTTGCACTTTTCGGAAGTATTTTATCATCTATTAAAAATCTGGAGTCAGATCAAATTGAGCACCAAACAAACAGTGTTAAAATGCAAACTTTCACTTAATATCCAGACTTTATTTAAAAAATGTTGGACTTTTAATACATCAGTTAGACTTTAAAAATAAATTACCACAGGTAAAACACAGCAGATTACAACTAATTAGAAGATGATTCAGTATTGTGGCACATATAAAAATTGCTTTTTTGATCCAATTATTTATTCCTTAACAAGGGGCATTACTTAGCCAACCTTGACTGATCTGGGAAAATGAATCAGAGTCTGGCTTGGTTAGCACTTGGATATGAAACCAACAGGAGGCCCTTGGTTATAGCATAAACTGATTATTATTCAAAGCAGCACAGAGCATTCTTACAAAATAATAAGGAAACCATTTTAAATAAAATTACCAATATTCCCAAAGGACATTAAAATGCAAAAATGTTATTAAAATATGATTTAATTTTTCCACCCTGTTAATATTGAGATTTTGTTTCAAAATATTCATAGTAATATTTATCTTTTTATTGCATTACTAAAAACATAGTAACATAAAATGCTTCTACTGCTTACAAAAAAGTCCATGCATTTTCATCAATAGAAATTGATGTTCATGAATTTCAAGATCTTACTGATGGTTATAAATATTCCTAAATTACTTTTCTAACTTAGTTTTATTATTTTGATAATGCTAACTATAAACAGAAATTATGAATCTGAACCTCCTGCTGCTATTCTGCCTGGCCCCAAGACTGTAACAGCTAGACGTACACTGAGATCCACTGGCATGAGAGGCATATAAAATATTGGGATCAAAGCAAACAATCAAAACAAGTCCCTGATAGAAGTCTCATTTATTTACCTCAAGATCCTAAAATCATGGCATTTAAGTACCAAGATCTAGAGCTGAGCTGAAAATTGGAAATTATGTAGAGAATATGTCTAATGCAATGCATCTTGCAAAGTCTCCTCCCTGCTATTGCACAGGAAAAAATATTTTGCACTTTATTGCAGACTTATGCAATACAAATATTTTGTAAGTAAGGTCTGAAATGGAGGAGGAGAATGAAAAGCAGAGCAGCCTGGGCAGAAATAAACACATTCTGAGAACATGTCCTGACTACGTAGGCCTTTATCAGAAGATTAATATTCTAACAATAATAGAATTTAGTGCTTAAGTATCATGTGGTTTTCATCATGTCCAACAATGTTATAATGCCAGACATAACAAAAATTGTTTTTGCTTCCAAAGATACTTTAATCTAAACTAAGTCTACATTGTTGCCATTTCTTTTGGAATCATTGATATAGAATGAGGAACAGAAAAATGAATATTAAACAGAGATGGTTTTAAACTGATGTCTGTATAAAGGTGTGTGTGTGTAGGGAGAATGGAAAAACAAAGTTTGACTGATTTCATAACCATCTTAACATTTCAGACTGTGTATTTAAAATGTTAGAATGACAGTAATTTTCTCTCATAGCAAAATTTTCCATAACATGCTAAAATAACATGAGCTACCACAGAAAGAATGTGACCCTTCTGAAACAACTATTTTCACTATACAACTGTGCCACAGTTTTAAAAAAAGAATGGAAACAAGAAGTAACTACCTAGACCAAATTAGGCAACACAACTGAGAAATAAATGTATTAAGTGTGCTTTTAAATGAATTTTCTCCAAACAGTTCCCAAGAGAAAGGGTACGGCTAGATCGTAGTTTGGCAATTAAATGAAGGATTGCATCCCTCTAATATTTTATTGATCAAATTTTTCCAAGAAATCCAGCCATACTTCAGTCCAGGAATGAGGAAATTCAAATGACCATTTTACATGTTTGGAGAACATATGTGAGGCTATGATGTTATATAACCCTGTCACTGATACATGCTTTGGCTACTCACCTACTCCCTCAGGGGCCGTTTAGAGGCAAAAGAAGCATCTCTGTCCAGTTTGCGTCCACGTGCACAAGTTTTGTCAGCACATGATCCTTCACAAAGACATGAATTAAATTTAGGAGCAGTTCAATTGATCCATGTATTTTAAATGCATTATGCTATCTATCTGGTACATGAAAAGGCCCTGTTTTTACAAGACAATTGCAACATGGGGAGGTGAGGGTTGATTAAGGATGGTAAGACAATATCGAAATCTATCCAATTAATACAGGGTTTTACATTTAATCACAGATCCATTGCAGTGGTGAAATCCAATTTTTTTTTTACTACCGGTTCTGTGGGTGTGACTTGGTGGGCGTGGCTTGGTGGGCACAGCAGGGGAAGGATACTGCAAAATCTCCATTCCCACCCCAATGCAGGGGAAGGATACTGCAAAATCCCCATTCCCAGCCCACTCTGGGGCCAGCCAGAGGTGGTATTTGCCAGTTCTCCGAACTGCTCAAAATTTCCGCTACCGGTACCAGAACAGGTCAGAACCTGCTGGATTTCACCCCGATCCAGGGTCTTATTTGAATTAAATTGATTCTCCCCAGTCAATTAACTCTTCTTATGTCATCCAACCACTCTGACCTTTTCTGTTTTCATTTCTTCCCCACGACTACATGAGAGGATGTAAAGAAGCAGGAACAGATGGGAATGGGTTCAGCATCCTCAGCCTTGTATGTCCATAGTAGTGCTGACCCCAAGACTGCCATTATGAATGTTCACCCTTTCAGACACAATAATATTAGGCAAGAAAATGACAGCTTTTCAACCATCTTTTCAGTGACAGGAAGAAATAAAAATGCATCTGTCAGTTAACCAATTAGGGATCATATGCTCAGGAACAATGACTATATTCGCTATGTCATACAAACAGGCTCAGAAAACAATTTAAAATATACATCAAAAAGTACAGTGGGGAAAAAAACTCTGCAGTCATTACCAAATTTAATTTGCTTTCCTTTACCTAAGAGATAGGTAACAAACAACTCTATTTATTACCATCAAGGTTATACTAAGATCAAGGGCTTTTTTGAGTTAAAGCAAGAGATGCCTTGCTAAGATTATGTTGCTGGACTGACAGTATTCATGAATAAGGCATAAAACATTAAGAATCAGTACATGGATACTTACTTTGTTTTCATTTCTTTTTCCCATCCACTTTCCTTTCAGGTTGCATTATTTGGATTGCAGGCCTAAAAGTAGAGATTGTCTAGTTTTTAATTTTCCATAAACATGTCAAGAAATCTTCCAGGCTGTAAAACAGAGTATAAATGCTTATAAATGATACACCCTTCAATAATAGATATTGCTGCTTTTAATATCTTGAAACTAAGTATGTATGTCAAAGTGACAGACATCTACACCCAGTTTGTAAACTCAGTTGCTGATCCATAAATAGTGTCACATCTAGAAGCTTGGTTCAAGTATACAGTAGATAAGCTTTGCTGCTTTAAGAGATGAACATTTATTTCGAATGCTTCCTATAACAAGCAGAAATATGAAAGAGTGCTATAAATAGTTAAGAAAATACAGAAGATTTTTCCCATGAATGGGAACCGAGATGAGCACTATTATAGCAGTCTCCATTAATATATTACAGGAAAGTCAGTATATTAAATAAACTGAATTCCCATAGATATGTTTTGAGTTTCTTTGAGATACAATTGAGAACTGCTGACTATTTCCCACTTGTAAGCTGGAAATAAGACAGAGGGAACATCAGATCTCAAGGGTAGTGTACAGGGAGAAGGCCCCAGATTCAAATCCTAGCAACTCCAGACAGATTTTTTTAAAAAAAAAAAAAAAACTTGCTTGAATCCCAGAAGACAATTAGTAATTAGTACTGTATTTGGAGTGTTTCTCAATCTTGGCAATTTGAGGTGTGTACTTCAACCCCCAGAATTCCCCAGGCAGCAAAGCTTTTTTATGGTTTATGATAATCTATACTTATAGTTTGTAAGACTAGCTTTGCATAGTATATGCTTTTCAATTCCCATATACAGTCACACTGGAACAGATGAACCAAAGTCCAACCTATCTATATGATGCTAAGTCATTATATTCAGCTCAATCCTTGAATATAAGAAAGCTGTATAGAGGAATGCCATAGATCCGTGATGGGGAACCTATGGCACGCGTGCCACAGGTGGCACGTAACACCCTCTCTGTGGGCACATGAGCTGTCGCCCCAGTTCAGCTCCGTCATGCATGTGCGTGCAACTCCTACCGGTCAGCTGGTCATCAGGTCTCTGCCGCGCATGCGCGGTGGGGCAAATCGCATGTGGGGGGCCACACATGCATGCGGGGGCGGGCACACGCACATTGCATTTTGTGGGTTCGGGTGGGCATATATGCAATTGCGCGCACACGCGCTTTGGGCCCTTGGTCCGGAAAAATTTACCCATCACTGCCATAGAATATAGTGCTTTTTTCCAAAATGGCTCCCTATCCTCCTGAGCATACAATTAACAGAATATATCAGTAAATCTCCTTCCATTTAAGGAATAGGCTAAAAAGCAAGTTAGAAACTTGTTGATCATCATAAATATATGTGACTTAAGCAAGAAACAATGCAAGGAAGAAGGAGAAGGAAAAGAGACATAGATTAGAATCACAGGAAGTTTGAAAATGAAGTAATTGGGCATGAGAAGTAAGAGAATTCCTGGCTAATGAGCCATCAAACTTATTACTATACATTCACATATTTAAGCAGCTGAGTGAGGAGAATTCAATGTGGTCATAAGCATAATGCCTACATCTTTCTCAACAAGTCTGTCATGTACACAAATTATTATATAATATTTCCTTTAACTGTTTAACACACAACAAAGACTATACTTTCAAATGCTGTTACAGAATAGCTTGGCAAATTTGAAAAATGCATTGTTAACTCTATTTGTAAATAATGCATGTCAAATTACTTATATAGAAAAGATCTGTTAAACGAATTCTGCCTCTTTGTACCAGATGACCTGATACTGTATATGTATATAGGTAGTCCTCATTTAGCAACCACAATTGGGACCGACAATTTAAGTAAACTGCCCAGTAAATGAAACTGTGACTTTGCTTATAATCTTACCTCAGGTTTCCTTTGCTTTGCAGCAAAGATTGGTTGTAAATTTATTTTCTGGCACTGTCATGACTGCAAACAGTCACTAAATGAGGTTTTTTCTAAATGAGGGACTTCCTATAATGACAGAGGAGCCCTCAGTTTCAATGGATGCAGAATTCTAACAAATGGAGCAAGTTATCATTGTAAATAAACAGTGGAATATAGACTGTCTCTTGTATCCCAGGTTACCATCCTATAATACTGATACGTTGTTTTTAGAAGTAAGCTTTTAAATAATTGTACCTATCTGCTATTTTGGTTTACTCAATATTGACTTTATTTTCAGGGTATAATTAAATTACAGCTAAATAGATACTTTTCTATCACGGCATCAGTGCATGTCAATGTGCCTACTAATGTCTGGCTTCCTGACCTTCCTCATATTTTTCTCTTTTTTACTAGGCACCTGGTCTGTTGCAAAGCAAAGTATCAGCTTCTAACACCATGTTTAATTACAAAAACATCTCTGGAAGTCCACAGATATATGGGCTAGTTTCTGTAGCTCAGTGCCTTACAAAGAAGGAAGGAAGGAAAATATGGAAGAGAAAGTAAGAAACCCGGTTTGCCATTTGATAAACCAGTATTTTGTGACTGGTGTTGCTCAATAGAGCAGTTATTTTGAGAACTAGAAAATCCCCCTCATAACAGCCATTTTGAGGCAGCGCCTGCAGGATATTCCCCCACTATTCCCAGTGTGGCCACTCAACCCAAAGGTTTGCCTGCTCTTAGTCCAGATGTGATTAGTTATTATTTATTAAGTTTAAATTATTATGAACCAGTAAAGAATTGTGAACGTAGCAGTCCCTCTTTAGTTTTTTTAACAAATACCACCCAATAATTCTACCAAGGAATTATTGAGTCTGTCATGTGCACCTCTATAACTGTCTGGTTTGGCTCTGCAACCAATCAAGACAAACACAGACTTCAATGGATAATTAGAACTGCAGAAAAAACAATTGCTACCAATCTGCCTTCCATTGAGGACCTGTATTCTGCACGACCAGAAAGTGGGCTATGAAAATATCTATATCCTTCACATCCTGGACATAAACTGTTTCAACTTCTACCCTCAAAACGATGCTATAGGACACTGCACATCAGAATAACTAGACACAAGGATAGTTTTCTCCCCCATGCGATCACTCTGCTAAACAACGAATTCCCACAACATTGTCAAACTATCTAGAAAAAAAGTATTACAATCATTATTCCCTATTCCCTATCTCCTTATCACTATACATTTCTTGCTTGTAACTTATGATTTACATTGTTTACTTAGTATCCTAGTATTATTTATGTTGATTGCTTCTTTAGCATCCATGACTATCACTAAGTTTTGTATCTAATATTTTATGATGAATGTATTTTTACAATGACTATGATAATGATCTATCACTATTGTTGTATGTACACTGAGATCTTATGCATCGGAGAAAAATTCCTTGTGTGTCTAATCACATTTGGCCAATAAAGAATTCTATTCTGTTCTGTTCTAATGGAATGTATAGGTGACCTTGGGGAAAGAGTGGAAGAGATGCTGCTAGGAAACAATCAATGGCTTAATAGGCAGAGAAAGAAACTTAGGAAGGACTCGTCCTAATGGATAAAGCAGTTAAAAGTGGCAGCAAGAGGTTTGTGACTTCAGACTTGCAAGATTCTGTTAATGTAGCCTTACGATAAAGTGGAATTCATTCATCTACTCCTATTTTTTGTCTTATTTGCCTGGGAGGGCTGACAGAAGCAGATTGGGCTGGAAGTGATAGCTTGGTGGAAGGAAGACCTGAACTGCAGCTTCCATTTCTCATCATCCAATATTTCAAATAATATGCCACTTTGATATATAGGCATGGATAAATGCTAGGTATTTTACCTAGTTCCTTTACAAGAAAATATTGAAACAATATTTTCTGTAAGGGAACAAGTTCAAATATTTCTTATTTTAAGAAATGACTCCAGTATTTGAGTTTGTTGTCTATTTTTCAAAAGATGCTGTGTTCTAGAAATGATACTATGAAGCTATAAGTCTAGATTTCATTATAGGATTAAGGACTGAGTTTATATCACTTGTTATATCTCATTATTATGTGGATCTTTTTTCTCTTAATTACTTTTTATTTAATTATGTTTAGTTTATTCTGATCATTATAATATGCCTACATTTCTTTCTTTAAAAATTACTATTAATCTTTTTTTCCAATGGCAATGATTTTTCTACAATTTAAAAATACCATAAACTGCCCAGAGTTAAGGGGCAAGGTGGCCTATAAATTTTATAAATAAATAAATAAAAGTACAAGATGTGACATCTAATTTTTTTCTGTTTCTCAATGAGTATAGTTTACAAACTGTCTAATTTATACTGTGTCTACAAGTGTCCACCAGCCTAAAATGAATATCTGTTTATATAGAGTCAAATGTGTAAAAAATGTAAAAAGAAATGTGTTTTACCTTGAAGCAACTTGTTAAAGCAGCCATGTGTTAATGCAGCTCATTAAAGCAGCTATTTTTTCTTAGTCTGGGTTTAGAGTGATGCTGTCTGCATTCCTCTGTGCTCTAAAATATGTGTTCCAAATAATGTTCAAAGCATGTTCAACCTTAGCCCTGTTTAATGTAGTAAATTATTCTTTTTCTCTCCCCAATCCCAAAAACAGATATACTCTATCTTATACAAACGTTAATTAAACTTATTTGTTTGCCCACATATAGGAGCCTAAATTGCTAGTGCAATAATATTAAAATAAAATAAAGTTTTTCATAAGCACATCTAGACTATACAGTGTAAGAGATATTTATTTTTGTACTCTTTGCTCTTTTTTCAGCAACACTACCAAATGTCAGCACCTGTAAGTGGAAAAGTGATGAAAGCAATGCACTGAGAAAACATTCCCAAGATTTTGCTTTGTAAAAATATATATTTAGATGGCTTCTAAGAAGCAATTACTCTATTTTATTTTTATTCTAAAAGGAGGCAGAGAAGATCATTGTTTAAGGAATCTACATTTCAAGTATCCAAAAGAAAAGCAGCAGCAGCTGACAGTTACATATAGTTTTACAGTCTAAGTAAAGCCAACCTGTGAACAGGTTTTTTTTTTTAAAGATAGATTAAGTGTTTTACAAGCTATTGCTTGCCTACGCTGGCCAGCTGAAGGCTTTAAATAATTTAATCCCTAGAGCAACTGCCAGCCCCAACTGGAATACTGAAAGAAGGACTGAATTCAGTTAGGATCCAAACAGGTGCTCCCTCACAATGGTTCTTCAATCTAGACACTGATAGGATTCTTATGACAGCCTTTTCCAGCTCGGTGCCTTCCTGTAACTCTCATAATTCCCATCCAGGGTCCATGAAACAAATGAGAAGGAAAATACAACTGACGCATTCTCAAATCAGCAAGGAACAAATCCAAATCCCAGATTAGCAAGGCACCAAGCTATAAACTAGGAGACTGTGAGGTCTAGTCCCACTTTAGCCATGAAAGCTGACCAGGTGACTGGGCCAATCACTCTCAGCCCAACTCACCTCACATGGTTGTTATTGTGGAATAAAAGGAGGAGGAAGGCGTATTGAGTTTGTTTACGACCTTGATTCATTTACAAAAGTAATAAAGACAGAATTTTTAAAAAATCTTTTTAAAATGTGTGCATCTGAGCATAAAAAAATCCCTTCCATAATCTGAATACTATTCTTTGCATCTTCCCTCTGCTCTTGCCCTTCTCTTTTTCTCTGTCTACATACTGTTGTCAAATTTCTCACTAATTGCCTAGATTAGAAGTGGCTAATCCCAAGAACAACTGATCACTGATTAGTAGGTTTATTATGAAGTAGGTTAAAGCAGCAACAAAAAAAATTCTAATGCCAACTCTATTTTCAAATGAGAGAGGGAGAGAGAGAGAGACTTTGTTTATAAATGAAGAGACTTGTCTTTTTTTTTGACAAGATTAACTTGCTTGTATCTGAAGACTGTTTACGAATAACTATTAGCCTCCTTGTCAATGTGACAACCAGCTCTTATAACCATGCTTCTATAATTTGAAGACAGCCTCTTATTTTCCTTCTGGGCAACTCCTTCCTACTGAAACAACCAAAGTTATGTTTTTTATAAAGTGCTTTTGATCAGCAAAGAATTTTTTTAGGATTGGCACTAGCTTCTCAAAAATGGTGAATATCCTCTACAGGACCAAACTGACCACAAGAATTTGGAATGCTTATAAAACTTCTCACAAGTTCACACAGTGCTGAGTTAACTAAGCAATTTTTTTTCTCATTTAATTTTCATTTCTCTTAATGTAGAGAGTAAAGAAGATAACACTGACAGATAATCAGAAACACTGAGGCAAAAGGAATGGCCTGTTTTTAAGGTCTTCAGTAAGATAAAATTCTGAAGCAGCTGAGGCAGATACCTCTCTAATTCACTGAAATATAAGGAGGATGGGATACAACACAATCAGATCTGCAAGGTTCTATTATTATACCCAATTTCAATAAAAGTAGCTTTAGCCTTCACGTGAGGTTGCTTTCCTGATCTAGTCTGCCTAGTGGGACTAACATTTATCTTGGTAAATCACAGAATAAGGAGATTGATGTTTTATATTGTTAGTAAAAATATTTTCAATGTCCTTACTCCAATCACTATTCTTCACTAGGAAATCTTTGTCTCGATTCCTAGTCTCTTGCAGTGATGGGTTCCGCCCAGTTCCGCCGAGCCGGTAGCGGTGACGATATGACTTCACCGAACCGGTTCTGCCCCCACCCACCTACCCACCCCCGTTATTCTTACCTTTTATTTGGCCCCATCCCCAATCTATTGCTGCCTCCTGAGTCCCAGCTGATGGCTAGAGGGGAAAAAACTGTTTAAATTCTTGCTGTGGGGCTTCAAAGGGCCACCCTACAGCTGATCAGTGTTAAAAAAAAACAAATGAGTAGACTGGTGCCTGCAAAAATAAATGGGTAGACCACTGACTGCAAAAATACATGAGTAGATCAGTGCCTGCAAAAATAAATGGGTAGACCAGTGCCTGCAAAAATAAATGGGTAGATCTGCAAGCAGTTAAAAGCCTGGTAGACCAGTATCTCTGCTAAATCCTAAAGAATTGTCACATGATCATCAAGCCACGCCCTCAAAATTAGCCACACCCACAGATCCGGTAGTAAAAATTGTAAAACCCACCCCTGGTCTCTTCCCTTAAATACTGCCATCTGATGTATGCCTTCTCCATGAAAACCCTTCCTCTATGGAGCACTCTGTCCCGATGTTCAGCAGGCCTCCACCCTTTTAGCTTTCCATAAGGCTTTGAAGATCTGGCTTTTCCCACAAGCACTGGGAGAAGATCAACACTTTAGAACTTTGATTTGGCACCAGCTTTTTCTTGTTTTAATTGGTTTGGTTTTATAGTTTTAATGTGATTTTACACGTTTTTAGATCTTTGGGAGCCACCCAGAGTTGGTTGAAAGATGGGCAGCTACAAAAGTGTTTTAAATAAAATAAATAAATCCATAATAAATTCATAACTGACAGCCCTAGGGGCCAGAAAGGAATCCATGCTCAGCAACAGCAGAACCCATATACCTGGGCTTAGATGGATGACCCTCAAGGAGCCTTCTCCCTTCCCTTTCTTCTGGAGCAGAGAAAACTGCACCCACAGCCACCAGTTATATGTCCTTTTTTGCTTAGGGGAAAAAGTGTTGCAGCTCTGCCATAACAGCCGTCAACTAGACATGCTGGTATACTTAAAATGACTTATTTCATTCACCCAAACCACTTTGGGTGGTTTTTCAAAAGAGCAGATGTCAGATCTAAATTTTTTTTTCACGGCAACATTTGTCACTGTGCCAAGCCTTCAGACCACCAACCATCTGTTCCATCCTCTCTAGTACCCAAAGAGGCTTTTGGTTACAGTTTCCTTGGGCTTTAAACAGAAGGGCCCTATATCAAAGACTTAAATGCCATTCTGTGAAAGTTGATTTTTTCTCTAAAATGGGTCTTCTTATTCGTTCTTGTGAGGCTCTCTTCTCTCTCCCAAAACAGCTTTTTAAAAAATTTCTGACAGAGGCCGACAGTTCATAGCATATTTTGGGGAAGCTCAGTTTCAACTGTGGGATGTAAACCTCCATCTATCATCTGCTTACTTTCCACAGTCAGACAGGGAAACAAAGAGAAGAAATGCCACCATAAAGCAATTCTTTCATTGCTAAATAAGCTACCAGCAAGACACATAACCTGGTTTCTGATTAAGACTGAATTAGTTTACATTAAGTTCATGTCTCAAGTCAGGTATCATCATTTCAGGCCATCATTACCTTCACTCATGCCTGCTGCCAAATGCTTTTCAGCTTTTCCCTGTTCCATGGACCTCCAGATATTCCAAGATATTACATAGTCTCTCCTCAAGGATCAACAGAATTGTACCATGGCCTCCTACAAACACACTGTTGACCATGCTCATAGTGTTGGAGTTCATGTATGGCTCCGTACCAGATTTCCTCACTTTGTAGAACTGGATGCTAACATTTTTGGACCACTTTGTTATGTGAGAATAGAGAGGCTTATAGTGTGTTTCAGTTGCCAAATGTCACCATATGACCCTTCCAATTATTAATTAATTCAGAAGGATAGGAGAAGCAGTCTAGAATCCTAATTTCCACTGCAGCAGGTTGAGAGCTGAATTATGGAGTAAACATATGGAGACGTGTAATTTATTGCCAAGCCTGCACGTGAATTCTGACACAATTGTATTCTCACTTTATTTTTACATATAACAAAGATTTTCAAATACACTATGTTACAAAATTGGGAAAATAATACAGAAGGCAATTAAAGCTTGATCTGTGCTAGGGCTTAGTTCCAGACTCTAGTTAATAACACAACTGTATCTTAGAATTTATTGAACACCACAATCTATATACAGAGTAAAGACTTTTTTTTAATCTCTGAGGCTTACATCCTAACTCTAATCCTTTTAGCTCCTTGAATGAACATTAATTGGAAATACCTGGACAATTCCAATAAGCTCTGAATTTTTCTCTCTGACATGGTGCTCTTGTATTTTCTTTTTATACAGCTAGTTTCCCCGAACATCCTCTTTGAATAGACATGCAACATCATGTTTTACTTTAGATTACTGATAAAACTTCGATATTTTTTCCAATCTGATCCTTTGGTCTTTCATTATTGACAGCAACCTGGTCCAATTCATAGAAGAAAAGTCTCAATCCCATTTCCCCAGGTGTGGAAAAGTGAGAAATCAGTTTCAACTGCTGGAAAATGCTATTGTCTAATAATATCCACACTTATACTTGCTATTCTTTCTAAGACCATGGTTTATTCTGGTGTGGACTAACTGCCTAAAATATTTTGGTCTATCCATAAAGGTGGCCTGTTGACCTATTGTACTATAAACAACTCTTTTATTTCATTCAATCTCAGGAATTTTCTGCTTAATAAATATTTTAGAGTGTCCAGCTTCTGCTTTACCAGTCCTGGCAACTACACCTACATAGTTAATAAGCATAGTTAATAGGAAGATTTTATATCCAGTAACCCACCAATCTGTTTTCCAATTGACATGAGATAAGAGAAGGAGAAAGTCTACTGCATTTGATAGCAACGAGGGGCATAAAATATGACCAAGGCTCTCATACTGCACTAGACCAATTTAGTACAATATGTTTTGTCACAAAGCTGTAGCTCTGCCAATTGCATAATTTACCTCTGCCCTATCTCAGACTCTTTAGCAACTGAATAAATATGACTTTGGGAATGGATGACCTACTATAGAAAAGCAAGGTCAGTAGCAAGATAACATATAATACACACTTGTAGGCATTAGACTAATCCCATTCTGGGGCTATTGGGAACAAGTTCTATTTAGTATGAGGTTGGCCTCATTTTTCCATTAGGTGCTTCATGTTACACATTTCATAATCTTTGCTAAAAGCCATGTCTTCTGGCTTTATCATTTGGAAAGCATTCTCCAAGAGCTCACAGAAAATGTGAGCTCTCACAGATCTAGGTGCTGTAGAAATGAATTATTAGAGTACAAAGTGTAACCTGGAAAGAAACCAAGATCGGTGATGTAGTTTCGCAGGCTTGTTTACAAAAACCAAGGCTCAGGTTTGAGGATTCTGAACAGAGACATAAAAGTTATTTGAGTACTGTATTTGAAACCCAAAGAATGTGGGCCATTTTTGGCAGCAGGAAACAAGTAGTCCAGAGGCACCAGCACTGACAAATATACTAAACGGGAAAGGACATATATTTAGAAATAAATAATTGTTTTCATTGCTTTTTTTTATGGTTAGGAAGAAAAAAGAGATTGGGAAAGCTGGACAAGAGAACACATAAATTGAAATTGAACAATTTCCACTGGGAAATAAGTCCCTGGATGCAATATTAAAATAGCTTTTCTTTCAAAAAGTCATCACTGCCAGGGTGATTTATTTGTACTCATTTCCTATGTTCATGTCCATGTTTATACTTATACCTGTTATCTTGTTTGACAAATTAATTAATTAATTAATTAATTAATTAATTAATTAATTAAATTAAATAAATAAATGATGGCAATTTGTTTATTTATTAATCACATTTGTAGAACACTGCGATCCCAAAGAAATCTCAGTGGTTCACAAGATTAAATCTTGTGATGGAGTTGGCATGTTCCAGATACCCTCAGAAACGGTCCGTAATCTGGGTGTCCTCCTGGATTCACGGCTATCTTTAGAAGACCATTTGATGGCCGTGACCAGGGGGGCCTTCACACAAGTACGCCTGGTGCACCAGTTGCGCCCTTTCCTAGACCGGGATGCCCTTGCCACGGTCACTCACGCCCTTGTTACGTCTCGGTTGGACTACTGTAATGACTTCTATATGGGACTGCCCTTGGGATGCACTTGGAGGCTACAGCTAGTCCAGAATGCGGCCGCACGGGTTGTTATGGGGGCTTCTCATTACTCCCATGTGACACCTCTCCTGCACGAGCTGCACTGGCTACCGTTGGTCCTTCGGATCTGTTTCAAGGTGCTGGTGCTCATCTATAAAGCCCTACATGGCTTAGGCCCGGGGTACTTGCAGGACCATCTCCTGCCTGACCCTGCGTTTTTTTGTATTTGCCAGCTGTGCTTGAACTCTAAGACTTACCGTAGCTGATCAGAACTCTTATCTCTAAGCTAACTGCGCATGTCCACATTCTTTCACTTTCTTCTAACTTTCTTTGTTCGTCTACCAGAACTTCTGCCAGCAAGGCAGGAACGCTGCCAAGATGTAATTAATTAGCTAGTAAGATGTTTTTACTTCTTTATAATAAAATGTGTTTATTAGAATATATCTCGAGTTTATTTTTCTTAAAGTATACTTCAAGGAAAGGTCACGATCCATTCTCTAATCAAGGGGCAATTACCCAAAAGCAGAATGGGATTAATTGCCACCCTGACACTGCCATCCTCCCATCGTCCTGTGTGCTCCCATAGAGTGGGCCTCCTCAAGGTGCCGTCAGCCAGACAATGTCGGCTGGCTGCCCCTAGGGGGAGAGCGTTCTCTGCGGGAGTGCCGACCCTCTGGAATGGGCTGCCCACCGGCCTTAGGACAGCCCCTGACCTCCTCTCCTTCCGCCACAAATTGAAGACGTGGCTCTTTCATCAAATGGTCTGATCCGCAGGGGTGATTTTAAATAATTTTAATAAATTTTTAATTGGATTTTTAATGTTTATGTAATTTTTGTTCCGTTTCTTTGTAAGCAGTCCTGAGTCCTTCAGGAGAAGGGTGGCATATAAATTACATAAATAAAATAAATAAATAAATACCAACTCTCAAATGGTATCAACTGGAGATGCATCTTCTCTGTTAGCATACTTGCTGTATGAAATCCATCCCTTAGGTCTCATTAGATTCCCAGGTAGAATAAATGTGAAAACATATAACCTAGGTAGTCATTCTGCAGAGTGATGAAGAACGTTCACCTTAAGAACAACCTTCCTCCCTCCCCTCCCCTTCCCTCCCCAATCAAACAAGTAAAAACAAGCAGATTTACCTGAGTTTTCCTTGTTCTAACAGTTCCACAAAGATCACAGTCTAATCATGACTTTTAGTGGGAGCAATTCCTTCACTTTTCTGTCCCACAGCCATCTCAGTGGGGCCTAGTCCAGCACTGCCGACATGTATCTCCTCTCTATAAGGTAATCACATATTAAAACATTAAAACCTGAGCTCATTTTTTTCTAAAAAGCCTTTGTAACAGCGCCTTAGTGCTAGACCCTAACTAGACATAAGATGGTGTTATCTAAAGTAATTACATAGTTTTCCATTTACTCCTGCTTCTATTCCCCTCCTTTTCATCAGCACTCCTTGCGTCTATTTTTAGACTGCAAGCCTCTTGAATAAGGACCTATCAAGTCTGTTATTTGTAAAGCACAGCATACAGATGAAGAGTAAAGTATATAGTTGGTGCTTGAATGCCACACTCCTTACCTTGGTGCCTCTACAGCCTCACCTCAGTACCACTACTTCGTTGAAATGGGACAACCCTGATCTTCAGTTATATTAACTGCCATTTTGGATAACCAATTAACACAAAACAATATTATAACGCCTGCAAGGAATGAGTCAGCGAGATACTGTTATACCCAAATAAAAACAAATTAGTTTAGATCACACACAAAATCTAAGCATATATCCTTCCCCCAAATATATCCCTATAGCTACCAGGAGACAAGATTAACTCTAAGGTGTCTTTCTTACCAATAGTGTAAATGCCCAACTCATAGAATAAAACCATAGTTCTTGCCTGAGTATCTGAAACGAATGTGCACAATATATGAAGCTGGAAAATTTATGAAAACGGCTTGATAGAAAAGCACTGCTATCACCTGGGAGTCTGCAGTTGAAGGTCAAAGTAATGCCTTCAGTAGCATTTTTTAACTTGAAAGTTATTGCTGAAGAGGCTACAGTATTAAGATTTCACTTCCTGATCTATTGTAAGTCATACTTACCTATCCACTGTGTTCTTCATATTGAAAATATGTATTTTATTTTTGCTCATAAGATCATCAAAAAAGAGAAGAAGAGAGAAATTAAATGCAAAAGTAGCTCTACTTTCAATCATTTTTTGCAATTTTCTTCAAATTACCTTTAGATATGTTAGACTGGCTATTAGATAATCTAGCCAACTACTTTTTAGCCTAGTATGTTTTGCAGGCCCAACCAGTATGATTTGTTCATCGTCCAATGAGTGTATGAAGTTTCATGTTAAAGAAAGAAAATATTCAAAATTGCATGTAATGAGCACACATACTCAAAGAAACTTTTTCATACTTACCAAGCAAACAGGTATTATACTATGGTATTTCCCATAGTCACTATTTTTGTCTCTGTGTGTGTTTCTTTGAAGTAGAAGAAAGATGAGAACAAATAAGGATTCCAGAGTTTGCAGTTCTTTCCAAAGTTGCTACTTAGACAAATCTTCCACGTACAGCACACTGAATGCCTGGTATTAGTAGCCTATTAAGCTAGTCACTAAACTGGTAGCTTCTCAATCCAGCATCTTATTAATCTTTTTCCAAGCTCATTATAAAATTAGCAAAGACATATTTTTGAATGAGTCTTCCAACTTGAGTGATAGCTCCAATGACTCTTTTGAAAATACTATAAGTAGGACAAAAGGAATCTTAGGCACTTCACCGTAAATAGTAATTTTAGAGGAGGTTACAAAGAATATCCTGTCTCTTTTCAGCAGCAAAGAAAGACACCTCTGTGTAAATGTTCAGATTTAAAAATAAAAAGGCACAAGACTCGAGCCAGAGTGACTGGGATGTCCATTTTCATCATTCAAGGAAGGCCAGTTATGTTTCATACTATATCTCAGCAATCAGGACTGACAGACAGCTGATTATACTTCTACTCTCTGACCAAGCTTGTGGGGGAGATATATATATATCCCCCACATATACAGTGTGTGTGTGTGTGTGTGTGTGTGTGTGTGTATCTATTTTTTAGGGCCTGCTGGCTGCAAGAAGAAAAAAGCCCAGAATCGAGTGGATGTGACTCCACTGAGCTAGGGCTGTAGAAAAATCTTGGTTACGTAGGAAAAACCTGGCTAAAAGAAAAACACAAATATATATATATATATATATATATATATATATATATACATACACACTAACTTCCCATTAAATGTTGAAATGAATCAGTCTGCTCATACCTTTCAAGATAAAGCATCTTATGAGTCAAGATCAATTCTTGTTATTTTCTTGGCAACTATATGGAAGTGGCTTGCCACTGCTTTCTTCCAGGATATTTTTTCAATTTCTCAATCTGATAGTTTAATTTATGTCCTGGTCTCTCCTCTACATATTAATCAGGATCTAAATTTTTTAGCGTCTTCAAATCAGCCAAAGCCACTTAAGTGAGGATACATGCCATGACAAAGGAACATTATATCTTTGAATGTATAATAAGAGCGGGCAAACTTGCTGGCCCACAGCTGCCATGCTTTGTTTCCCCTGATTTCAAAAGCCTTCTGGAAGACACATTGGCTGAGCTACTGCCAATAGCAATCTATTTTTCCCTTGGTATCTATAGGGTCAAGAGGAAAAAACAGAAAAAAGCTGATAGAAAGGGAGAGAAAAAAATGACTGTTCCTTGGGTAGCAACCCTACTCCTTTACTGCTCGGACAATTATATAGGTTTTTACTAGAAAGATTGTCCCAATTAAGGCCAACTCAAAATGCAGAAAACATATACAAATGCGATACTGTAAAGTGTGCAGAATCCATGATACTCAGGAGGTTGGACATTAAAGTTGTGCAAAACATTACAAGTTCAGAATAGATTGCTTTGGATTCAAAATACTTCTGGAATAGTCAGAAATCAAAATGACTCTTTTGAACTGTTTTCAGTTATATTTCTAGCCATGGATAATTTGGAGTGGTCAGAAGTTGGAGGAGCATTTTGTGGCAGCTTCGGTTACATCAATGAGTCATCTTTCCATACAAACATTGGCTCCTTTTAGACTACAAATTTAGAGTACTTTATTGAACACATGCAGACTAAAATTCTTTTCAAGAATGAAAAGAAACTTCTGGAATTACTCAAAGCACTTAAAAGGCCAGGCTTATGCGATTAGATATTTTGGATAATCGCACTCTGTTAATAAAAGTAAGACGACATTTTAAAAACAGACTGGTTTTTGATAAGTAAAGCTCAGATTCAGAGCCAGAGTTTTATATTTTCACAAACATACCATACAAGCCTTCTGAAAATAACAAGACACACCCTTCTATATTTCATGGCTCACACCACAATATATAGCATTTCTGAAAAGTTCCTAAATATAAAGATGAATGAAAGAAAATTAGCTGCTAAGGTTTAAATAGCAGCTGTTTTTTGTACAAATGTACATCTTTTAAGAATCAACTCAAGGCACTTAGAAAAGTTTCAATAGCTCAAAGTATTTTCACATCCAATGGTTGAATCGCTTGACTTGGACCAAGGATTGGCAATTGGTATCATTCAGATGTTTTAAATTACAACTCCTATAATTCCTTTCCACTGACTATGAGGTCTGGGTTGGTGGGAGCTGAAGCCAGAACAATTGGATAGCAACAAATTGTCTAACACTGCTCTAATTCATGGAGTATATATGACTGAAATATAGTAAATAGCTATCAATACCTGATTTGAAAACTATATCAGCTGTGCCAGAAGCAGCAGTACAGACAGCAAGAAGTCTCTGACAATGTCAAGATTGTCACTGAAACAACCTTTTCAGCCCAACAAAGGTGACTCTGAAGCCACAAGTACATTACCCCCAAGTATGCTAAATTACAAAGTACACATATCAACTCTGTTGTTTCTGTTTTGTCACTTATCTCCCATATCTTTTCATTTTGAAATGAAGGTTTCTTGTCTGCAATTGTTATGAATGCCTTTACCTTGAAACAAACACTGAGAAAAAGCAGAATTTGCTGTTGACCAAACTTGCATAGTATTATCTGTGGAAGTGGAGATTATTACTTGTTGTACAAGATAAGTGAAGAATTTGTTCACTGACATCTACAAATTAAGCTACCTGTACTAATTAAATTTTGAGTCCACAGGTACAGTTGTTACTCTATAGCTTCATAAATGCATGTTGAAGATAAAAATTGCACATTTTTCAATGGTGGCAAGAACTCAAATTACATATTCCCAGGAGCCCTCTAACAGTTTTTGTACATTCTTTTTTACTATTTACACTTATATAATCACTCACTAATATGGGGACTTATACTTGGAATCTTTTAAGTGCCCAATAATGTCTCCGTCTCAAGCTAATACTGATATGTATGGAGCAAATCCTTGTGTTTACGAGTGGTATACATAGGGAGGGGAAAACAGCCCCTAAGGATTCCAGTTTATTTAAATAAAAATGCTGATTGCATTACTAGAAAACGAACAATTGATAGATAAAAGAACTTGGTTTCTTCCCACATGCTCCTCTATAGAAGAGAGAAGTATCCTGAATCTGGGTCAATCTGCCATCTAGTGGTACAGCCACCATACAAAGTCTTGACTAAAAAAGTTACACAATGCCTCCAAAGTCAGTAAGAATTTTTGTTTTATGTTTTAGCAATCCCCAAACTCTTATAGTTTTTATAGCATTTGTTTAATTGACTTTGATACATCAGTTAACATTCTGTTTTTGTGTAAGGAAATCATTACTTGGGCAGACCCCAGCATGAGTTTGACAGCCTTGATTCCTAATTTCTTTACATGATTTAGGACTTCTTGATATGATGAAAGGAAAGCCACCATGTCCCACTGTTTAACTATGTGGATGGCTCAGCGTAAATTACTCCATTGCTAGTGACCTATAACTACACAGACTGCCACCAAAAAGACTTTTTGACAGACAGGTTTTAAAAAGCAACATGAAGCAACCCCTATTTTGGCACAATTAAGGGTGAAATCTATAGGAATCTTTAGCTTACTTTCCTTACCTCCAAGAATAGGGTAAACCTCAATTTAGGACTGGTCACTTAGAGACCATTTGAAGTTAGAATGTGCCTATGTGTGGGCTACTTATGACCTAGATTCGGAGTTTCAATGATTGTCCTCCGTGGTTACATGACCAAAGAAATACAATCAGGGCTAGTTTATTTCCAGTTTCCAGCATAACTGTGCCCATAGTAAACCACTGGTTTGCTCAATGACTGCAGCGTTGCTTAATGACTATTTCAAAAAGATCATAAAATTGAATTGATCACATGACTTACCTGGCTTACAACCATGATGGTCAGCCTCCATTATGGACATAAGCCAAGGACCACCTGTATAATGTTCAAAAATTTAACACTAAATGTTAATAATTTAAACAGCATTCATTCCATCCTTCAGTAATATTCTCAGAATATACAAGAAGAAAGTAAGAGGAAATGAAGTACTATCTAGTTTTCAACTTACAACCAATAATTTAACGACCATTTGAAATTAGGACACAATGAAAAAAAAGTTACTTACAACCCAGTCTTTGACGTTAAGATTGCTGTATCACCCCTGTGATCACGATTGCATTTTAGGTCCTTATCAACTGGCACTCATTTTCAACCAAATGCAGAATCCTGCAGTCATGTGAACCTTTGTTGTTTTTTGCCACTTTCTGGCCAAAAAACACCCATTAGATAAACTGGATTTGGATTTATGACTGCATGAATCACTTAACATGGCCTTAGTTTAAGACCATGATATCTCACTTAATGACCATCGTAAAAATTATTGTAAAAATTGAGTCCGGTCACATGGTGACTCAATTTACAACTGCAATGACTTACAACCAAAATTCCATCTAGAACTGAATTAGATAACATTGTTTTTCACGTAACAGAATAAAGAGCAAAAAGGCCAGATGACGCTACTATATATATGTATTGCCTTTTTGAAAGGTAGAAAGGAGAACCCATTGACTGCTTATATTGAAAGTTCTTCCTAGTGCATTCTCCAGATTAAGTTGGAATTAAATCTAAAACTTTAAAATCTGTATTTCATGTATGTTCTGTGTATTTGTGTGTCTATCTTACTAGTAGAGGTTAGGTGGATAAGAAGGAATAATACATACAGTATATAGGATGCAACAAATTCATACAAAGAAAGGAAATTGTGAGCTGCAGAGGGCACACAGATAGAAAAAAAAAATAGACTTGGATACTGTTGTGCATTTGAGAATACCTCCCAATATAAGAAAGCTAATCTCGGAAGTTCAGCCCCACCCCCCACCCCCCCATTTTTTTCTTTTTCCAAATATGCCTAAAATGCACTCCCTTGCAACCACAGCAATTAAATAATCTTTTAGCAAACTTGCATAAGAACAAGTTGCACAAAGCTCAAACTTCCATGAAAGATACAAGGTTCTACAATTTCTGTTCCCCTTCCGCTTGCCCCAGAAGCCTGTATATGCCTTCAGTTATGAAGCAAAATTTATCTGGGTCTCTGCTTCACTCTGCTCATCTGGAACGCTATCTGCCTATCTTTAAGTCAACAGAAAACTACACAAGCATGACATTTCTTGCTTCCCCCACTGATTCCTATCTCTACCATCTCTGTTTGGAGTCACTGAAGTTATCTAACTGCTCTCCAAGGTAACAGGTGACAAAGCCCAACATACTTTGAGGCTACCTTGGATGGTGTAAGAAAAAGGGGGAAATACTATTTTAACAGATGCAGATAAGGATGACTTAAGGCTGACTCAGTCATGGGCTGGGGACAAGAAATCCCTGAGGATTTTATTCCGCTAGTTGTTTCCGACATAGGGGGTTCATCTCCATTTCAAGGCCAATGAGCCAGCACTGTCCGAAAACATTTCCGCGGTCATGTGGCCAGCATGACATCATGGAAGGCTGCTACATTCCCACCAAAGTTTATTTCTTTATCTACTCGCATTTGCATGCTTTTGAACTGCTAGGTTGGCAGCAGCTGAGGTGAGGACGGAAGCCTTAGCAACTGGCATGCATGATGATTGCAATGTCCCAGGGTCATGTGATCAGCTTTTGTGATCTTCTGACAAACAAAGTCAACAGGAAGCCTCTCTTAACAACTATGCCACTAATTTACTTAGCAACTGTGGCAAGAAAGGTGATAAAATGGGGCAAAACTCACTTAACAACTTTCTTGCTTAGTCACGGAAATTTTGGACCCAATTATGGTCATAAATCAAGGACTATCTATATATCCAAAATATACCACTTTATCTATTTCATTTGATAACTGAATTCACCCAGGCCTTTATAGAGAGGATCACCAACCCTCCTTTCTATTCCCCTCTGGGTTTCTTTTTCTTTTTGGTCATTATTGTTCTTTTGTTTTGTACTATTTTGGTGTTTTTGTATTGTTGTTCGTTTTGAAATGTTTCAACAACTGTAAATCACCCAGAATTGCTGGGGGTTGGGTTGCATATATATATTTCATAAATTATTATTATTATTCATGGGTAAGTATACCAAGAACAATTCCATAGACTGAGGTACCAACCAGAGTTCTCACTCAAGACACAAATGTCCACTCAAGTTATCCTACTTCAGACACTTTTAAGTAAAGAGCCAGCTTTCTGGAAAATGTTCTAATGGTGGAAGGAGAGAGGACTGTCAGTGGCAAGGTGGACAGGTTCTGTCATGGTGAGGATGAGTGCACCATTGAAAGACTTGAAAGAAGAGGTCAGGGCTAGATCATCCTGGAAAAAAATCTATCTGTGGTCGCTAGAAGTCGAAAACGATTTGATAGCTCATAATGGTGTTGGAAGAAATGTCTATCTGGGTTCAGTTCCAAGTGGGGAGAAAGACACTGGAAACATGGAGACTGCTTGAAAAGATGGTTTAATGGTAGACAGGACTGCATGGTTTTGAGGTCCTGGCCTAAAAAACACATAGGGGTGTGTGTGTGTGTGTGTGTGTGTGTGTGTGTGTGTGTGTGTGTGTGTGTGTGTGAGAGAGAGAGAGAGAGAGAGAGAGAGAGAGAGAGAGAGAGAGAGAGAGATTTATACCCTCTATTGGGTTTTGAATTTGAGCTTGTATTCTGATTGGTTGTCAGACTCCCATGGGGCTATGCAGGGGAAACTTTGTAGGTTGTCTTTTGAGTCCCAGGCTTGGTTGAGCCTTGCTGGGTGATGCAATCGCCCCAGGTGCCATGAGGTGAGTTCTGTTGCTAGATGGGTAGAGGGATAATTCTATCTTTGTTGGATCTTGGCTGAGGGCATTTGCTTATGAACAGACCTAGCTATCTCTTTATATTTTTAAGTGCTGACATCTGCTGTGGGCTATTGAGGAGGGTGGGGGCTATTAAGAATGAGTCTGCTTCCTGACTAATGTGTCTCCATTTCTCATCCGGGGAAATATATTATTCTGCCTTTTTAATATTTCCTAGAATATTTCATTGTTCTAAGAGAGGGGCGGGTGCTAACTTCCTACAATGATAATGAACAAAGGCTGCTAACCAAGCCCCACCTTTCCAGGAACAGCTGCAAGGGGGTGCCTGAGCCATAACTGGGGCAGCAGAACCCTAATCCGATTTACACAATAAGCAAGAAAATCAGAAGCTTCTTTAGGCGTCGGGGAGAAAACCACATTACAGCCGATTATTCCCCAAGCATAATAGAGTATTTCATTCTGAGCGATGTCTCCTCACGGTTTCATATGAATAATAGACAAGAGGCTGTAACTATGGTGGGGGTTGTCGAGATCGCCTTACGCTACATTGGCTACGAGCCCAGAGCACACAACGCATAAGAAATTCTGGAGCAGAGAGGGGAGAAAAAAGGGAACAGAGATCAATTAATAATCCCATTATACAGAAGTGTCTGTTGTCTCACGGGCACGTCATTTATGCACGTGCCTCAGCAAACAGCCTCTGCGTTAAAACCTCTCCAACGGAGCATTTACCCGCCAAATCAAAATGCGCCGTTTGCTCTTCTTTCCACGCATGCGCGCGTGGGCGCGGCTTGCTTAGTCTCCTTCGTTCCCGGCATTCTCACACTGCTACGCTCTCCGTTCCTAGCTGGCGTTCTGTTTGCTTAACCCTTCGCGCGCCGCTCCCTGCTTCGACCTTCCATTTTTATTTTCCCCCACTATTCCTTGCGCGCTTTTACTTTCCCGTTCAGCCCCGCCCCCTTCCTTTTACTGAGGACGGCGAGAGTTGGGGGCGGTTGGGCCGCCATTTTGTTCCTCGGGCGAGTGGAAGCCGCGCGCAGGGTCGATTAGTTCACTTAGGGGCTGCCCGGGGGATTTTTGCGAGGGAAGAGAACGGGAGGTAGGTGGGTTGGGTAGGAGGGTTTAAGAAATAGGCATATCTATATATCGGACCCTGCTTCCTTGCTCCCCCCGCTACTTCCGGGGACCGTTTTAACCCGCCATGTCTGGAGAAGCTCCCGCCGGCGACCAGGTGAGCGACCACAGGGCCTTCCGAGCTCCATGAAGTAATTGGCGGGGAATGCCTTCTCAAGAAGGGGTGTGACTGGGCTCGGCTGACAGGCGTCTGAGGCTTTGGGGAGTGAAAATGGCGGTTTCTAAAATAATGAGGAATAGGCCTTATTAACGTGCGCGTCTTTGTGTTGGTGGGGTGTCTGTACCTCTTTCTTCCGTTTTCGCCCCCGCTCATCTCATTTCCTAAATGTGTGGATCTGCTATATGCGCTTTACTTTCTGTTCCACGATCCCAGTTGCTGTAAGTATTTCCAATTGGTATACTCTCCAATGGCTTACATAGACACCACCCCGCTGACTTTTTCTCTCCTGCAAGTTGATCTTGGTAACTCGACAGTCACTTCGATTTAATTCAAGGAAGTTTACCATAAATACCTATAGAACCATAATTCTAGCATGCACTTAGTGACTTGGTTTAATCGGAGGCTGAAGTGAAAATTTCTCTTTTTAACTGTTGTAAGACACTAGGGAAACAAATGTGTGCTAAACTCAAAAATAAAGCAACCTAGAGGTTTATGCATTATGTTTTTGTAAAAATATAGTAAAAGATTTGAAAAATGTTTCAAAATGTAAATTCTGAGCCCTGTGTACTAAGTTTTGTTTAATAAAATTGAGGTGATATTTAGAAACTGATGTTACAGAGTTGCTAATAAATGCATTAATGTTACATAAATGTGTCCTTTTTGAAAGTATGTTCTGTGTAGGGATGTACTTCTAAGGAAATTATATGCAAAAGCTATATTAGGGTTCAAACTCAATGGACTCCTGACGAAAATTAGTTTTTACATAGATCCCTCAAGTTACTTTCAAAGCTACCTGTTAAAAATGTAGTTTAAACTGTTCTGTTGAAATAATTTTTACTTAATTGTAGGCAGATTAGATGTACAAATTTAAATATCACTCCTTTAAAATAAACATTAAGAAATAAACATTTTACATTACCACTAGCAACAACCCAATTTCCCACAAGAGAA
Source organism: Pantherophis guttatus (assembly GCF_059756535.1). Classification (NCBI taxonomy): domain Eukaryota; kingdom Metazoa; phylum Chordata; class Lepidosauria; order Squamata; family Colubridae; genus Pantherophis; species Pantherophis guttatus. Next base: position 94,074,681 of record NC_142063.1, on the reverse strand, counting down.
GCTGTGTAAGGACTTCATTTAAAGGAGCCGAAACACACCGCAGCAACAGAGAAAAGAAAATGGAGCATCTATACAACACATTCCAAAAAAATACCCGTGAAACTTTATCAAAAAGTCCCTGACCACCAACCCAATACAGCACAACCAACACAAACTCTAAAAATAATTAAACGGCCATACATCAAGAATATCTCAGAAACTAACAGACTACTACAACCACGTGGAATCAGTACATCACACAAGCCAACTAAAGCCCTTCAAAATATCCTACCCAAACCAAAAGACCCAGCAACCCCACTGCAACAACCACTCTGTAGGACAAACAGAGTAGACTGGCAGAACACATCCGTGAACACCAACTGGCAGTCAGAAGACATCATGAAAATTTTGTAATTTTACAATATATATAAGCAGATTTAACCATAGTTTCAGTTGGGAAAATGTGATACTCCTAGAACAGACCAAGTCCAAAAATGCCAAGGAATTTCTAGAAGCCTGGCATTCTTGACAAATCAGTCAATAGACACATAGACATTAACGACATCTATAGACTATGCAAAAGAGACAATCAACCAGCCCAAATGAGAATAGTCTGGACCTCCCGTCTGGACTATTGTAATGCTCTCTACATGGGCTCCCCTTGAAGAGCACTCGGAGGCTCCAACTTGTCCAAAATGCGGCCGCGCGGGAGGTTTTGGGTGCACCTCGTTACGCCCATGTAACATCTCTCCTGCGTGAGCTGCACTGGCTCCCAGTGGTCTTCCGGGTCCAATTCAAGGTGTTGGTCACCACCTTTAAAGCACTCCATGGCATAGGACCAGGATATTTAGGGACTGCCTTCTGCCACCAATAGCTTCCCACCGACCAGTCCGCTCCCACAGAGAGGGACTGCTTGGTACCGTCGGCCAAGTTATGTCGCTGGCGATACCCAGGAGGAGAGCCTTCTCTGTCAGAGCTCCTGCCCTTTGGAATGAATTACCCCCGGATATTCGTAACATCTCTGACCTCCGGGTCTTTCGCTGTGCCCTCAAGACCCTACTGTTCCGACAGGCGGGGCTGTCTAACTGAATGATTTTAAATTGGGTTTTAAAATTTGGCCAAAACTATTTAATGATTTTAATTAATTTTAACTATGATATTGTATATTTATGTTTTTAATCTTGGCTATACACCGCCCCAAATCCTTCGGGAGAAGGGCGGTATATAAATAAAATTATTATTATTATTAAAAAGACTCCAGCACTTCTCCACCAGTAGTCAGCATCCAGATCAGCATAGATTAATTAACTTCAAGGTTAACTTCAGACCAACAATAAGTAAATCAGACCCCAATCAAGAAACTGCCAAAGAGCCATCAGTAAACAGCCCAACCAAAGAATCTCTTAAGACCACCCCCTCAGACAGGCAAGTCACCAGAATATAAACTGACAACAAACAGCACTCCTTACTAGCACTGATGATGTTACCTAGTTAGAGTAATGAAACATCTGCAAAAAAAACAAGCTCAGACAGGACCAAGGACCCCTCCTTTCAACCCTGAGCTACAAATATTCTTTATTCAAACATTTTACAGTTTCTGTGGAAACAATGTTAGGGATGGCCTCCTCGATCTGGATGCTTTGTATAATTAGTTTTGAAAGACATATTTAAAAAGACATTGTAAAAGTAAATTTGCCTTCTGAGTTCTCAGATTTCTGGGTATTATGTATATCTTTTTGTTTTGTTTGTTTTAGGAAAAAGAAATAGAGTGGGGGAGGGCATACTCTACCATACATATCAACCAACATACAACCTGACTTCTGATTTTTTTCTATGGGAAGTTAGATTCTTTGATCTATATGCAAAAAACCCCATAGTACTAGATAGATAGCATGTTTTATTTCAGTTTTATGGGTAGATCCTCTGGGTGGCACACTTGCGCTCTATTCTAAAAACAATATTCATGTAGTTCTAGTCCAACTTCTTGTTTCTCACTGGAGCCAATTAAATGTCTCCAGAAGTTCACAGCAAAGCCTAATGTTCTGTTCTAGCCACTGATATTTATTGATATTCTTCCCTCACTTTTACTAGTTACTGAAACATCAGAATTCAGAATAGGGCAGGAAATTATTTTTAGGATACTGTTTTTGTATCTAGTTTGGAACTATTAAGCTAGTATCTGCTGCCCTTCTTGCTGTGGTATATGTAAGTTTCTTCCAGCAACCCAACAATTTGAAATGTCATGTTATGCAGACATTTTTTAAGATGCAGTTGCTTCCTTTATTGCATATTGAAGAAGATCTAGGCATCTAAGAAACAAAGGACTCAACAATTGGGTCAAATAATGCTTTGAATACTTTCCTAACAGAAGTACATACAGTTGGATATACAGAAACAGATTGCTTAGCCTTATACTTATTTCAGTTTAGAGATGGAAATTACCAAAACCAGGAGATTTTTTAAAACATTCTGAAAATCCATTTTATAATCCATTGGAATTCTTTTCTCATGAGAGAGATACTTATCTTCTCTCCATTATACAGATGTGTGCATCCATTTATAGGATGGGCAGAAAACAGTGAAAAGTAAAAAGCTAAAGTAGTGTTTCTCAATGTTGGCCATGTTAAGATGCTGGCTGGGGAATTCTGTGAGTTGTCCATGCTTCTGCTATGATTGAGAAACATTATTTTAAATTTATAAAGGGAGTCTTAACAGGAATTTCTTTTGTATCCATGAATATGGAAAGAACATTACAGACATATTTAATTCTGTAGTCCAGTCATTTTTTTAAAGAAAGTCAAGTATTTAAATGTATTTTGAGCAAAACATAGCTATTTACTGACTACATCCATATATCTACTGCTGGAGAAGTCTTAGTAGTGTATTCCTGGATTCACATAGTGTGTGGTTGAATACTGTTATGAAAATGTGAATAACTGACAAACGTGGAAATGAAATCTCTAGTTAATTATCTTAATTGATGACTTTAAACTTTCTTAATATATGTATTTGTTTATCACTTCCCATGGTAAGTTTAATAATGGCTCAACCCAATTTTATGGAATTACATATGTGTTTGTAAAAAGTTACATGTGTCGTGCAAACTTAGAGTAGTCACCATTTCTAGTTAGCATAAACCCAAAGCACTTAAAATCAAGCAGAAATTACTGTTTCAGATTTTTAAAGGAGATAAGTTGCTCCATGATACAGTTCTTTGAACTATTCAGAATGGTTTAGTTCAGGGGTGGGCAATTGTGGCTCTTTTACAACCTGTGGACTTCAACTCCCAGAATTCCTGAGACAGCATTCTGGGAGTTGAAGTCCACAGGTTGTAAAAGAGCCACAATTGCCCACCTCTGGTTTAGTGCATTGTTTCTTAAACTATTTCTACTCTTAAGAATAGTATAGAAAATATTGGAATTGGTTCAAAGATCCAAGAGAAAGTCTTTAATATTTTTTTGGTTCTATTCTATTGCAAAAGAAATTCTTCAAATGGGAATATTTATAGCTCTGGGTTGAAATGAAGAGTCCTTGGTGCTTTCTGAGCTTAGTTGTCTTGTGGACATTTCATTACCCAAACTAGGTAACATCATCAGTTCTAGTAAGAAATATTACTCTCAGGTTATATTCTAGTAGCTTGCCTGTTAAAATTGATGGGAGTGGTCTTGAAGGTTCTTTCATTGGTCTGTTTACTGTTAGTTGTTTGGCATTCCTTGATTGGGGATTAGCAGTGATGGCAAACTAGAAACGTGTACCGAAAAACCACCCATACCAATCAAATGCTACCAAAACAACCCAACCGCCCACAAGAGAAGCTGTTTAAGAATGTAATTTAGAAGAGCACAACACACTGCAGTAACCCTGAAAAGCAGAAAAAGGAAACGGCATCTATACAATATCTTTCAACAAAATGGATATCCATACTTCATCAAAAAGTGTCTGACCCAATATAGTACTACCAACACAAGCTATAAAACTGCCATACATCAAAAATATCTCAGAAACCATCAACAGAGTATTACAACGACACAGAATCCGCATAAAACACAAGTCAACTTAAGCCCTCCTAAACTTCCTAAGTAAACTAAAAGATCCAGCAACCCCAGAAGAAAAAAACGAGTCTTCTACAACACACAGTGTAATGACTGCAACAGCCACTACATAGGACTAACAAGACTGGCAGAATGCATCCATGAACACCAACTAGCTGTCAGAAGACATGATGAAAGCTCTTTACTTTCAGAGAATATAGACAGATTTAACCATAGTTTCAATTGGAAACCGTGACCATGCTAGACCAAGCCAAATCCAAAAATGCTAAGGTATTTCTAGAAGACTGGCCCTCTGACAAATTAGCTATCAATAAACACGTACACATAAACAATATTTACATAAAAGTAGTCCTTGATTTACAACCACAATTGAACCCAGAATTAATGTTACTAAGTGAGATTTCCTCCATTTTATAACTTTTCTTGCCACATTTGTTAGGTGAATCACTGCAGTTGTTAAATCAGTAACATGCTTGTTAAGTGAATCTGGCTTTCCCATTGACTTTGCTTATCAGAAGGTCGCAAAAGACGATCACATGACCGAGGGACACTGCAACCATCATAAATATGAGTCAGTTCCCAAGTGTCTGAATTATGATTTCATGACAGTGGCAACGATCGTAAGTGTGAAAATGGTCATAAGTCACTTTTTTAAGTGCTGTAACTTCAAACAGTTCCTAAATGAACTGTTGTAAATCGAGGACTACTGTACTATGTAAAAGAAACAATAAGCTAAAAGGGAAACAAAATGACCAAAACACCTTCCCACCAGCAATTAGCACCCAGATGAGCATAGATTAACTCCAAGATTAACATCAGTCCAACAGTCAAGAAGTAAACAATAGCCCAGTCAAGGAACTGCCAAACAAGCTAACAGTAAACAGCCCAACCAAAGACCAACACTGATAGGGCAATCCATTAGAATATAAACAGAGAACAAACCCCACTCCTTACAAGCACTGATACTGTTACCTAGTTTGAGTAATGAAACGTCTGCAAACAAACAAGCCCAGCGCACCAAGGACCACTCAAGAAATCCTTTCTTTCATGAAAGAAAAGGAATGGCAGATTTGTCCTCAGGTATAAAATTGAAACAACTAGGGAAATAATTTTAGATGAAATTCATAGAAAATGTAAGACTTTTAAAGGTTTTACTATTGTTGTGTATACAGATAGTATATTGAAAATGTAATTCAGTATAATAAGATCATATATTAAATTAGATCAAACACTGGCTTTAAGATTTTAAGGGACTCCAGACCAGAAAAAGGATGAAATTATCATTTATAAGTTTTGTACATTTCTTTAAGGTTTCTAATAAAATAATATATCAAAAGAATGGTTTATTTTTTGACTCCTTTTGTAGTTTTTACTAAAATGTGGGGCTTAATATGTAAACGAATTTTACATATTGTAAGCTAGTTGTTACTGAATTGAAAATACACATTCCAAAAGACAGTTTATATAGGCAGACAAACAGTTCAGTGGCCTTTCTTGTATTGCCCATATCTTTTCATGGATAGCCATATGTTTCAATTCTGTACCAATAAAAAAATACCTATTTGCATACAGTACAGTAACAAGGAATCTGAAAACTAGATGCTTTTACAGTTTGAATTATATATGCTCATAAATCTTGTCAGTCCCAAACCCAAATAAGACAGTGAAATCCATTTGAGTCCAATCTTTTATTTGCTTAGAAGTAATAGAATCTAGCCAAGTTCCAGCTAGATGTAATCTGAAAGATTCTGTTTTCCCCTTCCCCATCCAGTTTGGACTACACAGTCTCTTAATCTGGTCCCTCTCTGGAAAAGTTCTGTGTTGCCAAAGCTCCCTCCTCACATTGTTCCTCCAAATGCACATTTTATAACACCAATTGATGTGAAGAATATTAAAGAGGAACTAAAGAGGAAGCCTTCTCAACTGTTCTTTTAGCCATCCTGCAGTTTCTGTTGTCCTAATTCTGATGACCTACAGGATATGATTTCCCCAATTTTTCAGATAATATACTCACTGGGGGAGGGGCACCAAACAATATTGTTCCATAATTAGATAGACACCATATGATTTAATCTAAAGCTTCAATTTATGCTTGACTTGGAATAAATCATGTTGAATTTATAATGTTTATTTCTGAGTAAATTTGTATGAAATTATAGCATCCTGTTTTAGTAATCAGAGTTGAGATTCTAATCTACAAGAATTTTAGAACTGTACTTTGTCTAGAAGAAATGTTCAAAATCCTAGCTATTCCTGAGTTTTACTAGGATTAAGCTTTGCTATAACGCAGAATTTATAATTAGTGCTATTCTTAAACTGTAATGTTGAAATAAATCAAGCTTGACTATAATTAGAATCTTTAAGATTCTTTTTAAGAGATATCTTTAAAAGATTATTGATTTGCTGAAACCAAATACTATGCTTAATAGCTAAAGTAGAAGAGTAATGTGAAAATAGGTTACTGTTGTAATTACTTTAATATTCAAATGAAATATAAAATATTACCATAAAATTTAATATCTAACTTTGCTTTGTCAGAACGGTTATTTTAGCTCAGGATATTGTTTTGATTTTCAAATACAGAATTTTTTAAAATAACATGATTATACTTTGTTAGCTCATAACAAATGAGTTACTTGGTAGGTTAGATTTTAGTAGCTATCATTGCTAGAAAAAATAGTCAATGTCTGTTATTGCCTATCAGCACTTCTAGCTTTCTGAAAGGGGGGAAGATGGAAATGCTGTATTACAAGGGAGGAAAATCTACAGGCATAGATTAATAATATAGTACATGGTGGATGATATACTATACTCTAAAAAATCTGTCGTCAGATCTGTCAGCTTTCAGATCTGTCCGCAGCTTTTTGATTCTATCAACTTTCTAGAGCCTTCTAGAGCGATCTATAGTGATCGCTAACCTTTTTGCTGTCACATGCCAAAAGTGGGGGGAGAGCAGGGGGATCGTGCGCATGCGTGCCCACATCCATAATTCAATGCCCACCCATGCCCCGCCCTCCCGTGCGCGTGCTCCCCCCACACTCCCCACTCTTTTGGCACATGATGGCACAGTGGGCCCATTTTTCACTCTCCCCAGGCTCCAGAGGCTTTCTAGGAGCCTGGGGAGGGCAAAAACGGCCTTCCTCAACACCCCCCCCCCCCCGAGGACGGAAACAGCCCATTTCCCAACTTCTGGTGGGCCCAGAAGGCCCGAAAATCAGCTGGCCGGCAGGCACATGTGTGCTGGAGCTGAGCTACGGCAATGTTCATGTGCCCTCAGATATGGCTCCATGTGCCACCTGTGATACCTGTGCCATAGGTTCGCCATCACAGCTCTAGTAGTTTCACTTCATCCTGTTGTGCCATGTCCAAAGAGTGGTGGTATTGTACTTACCAGTTTCTAGACCATTGAAAAATGGATTCCCACAGAATTCCATTCCTTATGCCGTTGAACATTGACATAAAACTTCTTAGGGAGGATATGCTAATGAGACTCAGGAAGCAATTGATATCATTGAAACTTGTGTAATTTGGGCTAAATGGGAGAGAGAAGTTAAAAGTTAAATCAAGGCAAAATAGAAAAATAGATTTAGTGATGGGTATTCTATTTTAATTGACTTAAACTCCTGAAACAGTTTTGCAGCCTAATATATTTCTTGGTCTTCAGTTGTCACTAATTTTACAAAACACAATTCTATGATTGTGGCTAACCTTTAGAAATGTTTGGTATTTTCAATTAGTGCAAAACAAAGCAGCTAACTTTGTTTTAAATGCTATCTGATGTCAAAATCTGAACTAGTAGCCAATTACGTGAGTTCCTTCTCATTTTATTAGGTATTATTTAGGATGTTGATGTTAAACACTCTAAATTATTTAGAATCTCACCATCTAAAAGAACTTTATGAACTTGCCTGACCATTAAGCTTCATAAATGAGGCCCTTTCTCTGTTGCAAAAGTTTCGTTTATATGCCATATTGGAGGTCTTGCTACTAGGCCATAAAATATATTTCTTCAGAAATTGCATTTGGCAGCTCACCTATTTTCCTTTTATCAGAATAACCAAGAAACATCTGTTTCCTCAGATTTCTGATCATTAATTTCTCTATTGAAATTATATATTTGCATTTTTATTTCATTTTGCATTGATTCTAAGACACCTTGGATGATCAGATTGCAGGAAAAGTGAGGTATAAATTAAATAAGCAATATAGAAAAATATTGTTGTGAAAGAAATATTGAGATTTTTTATTACAGGTGTGAGCAATCGTTTCTAGCTTGGGGACTGCACTTCTTTTTGCTTTCCCTGTGAGTCAGATAAATCAACAGAACCAATATTTTTAGACTACATTTTTCCCATTTTTGTGGGGCAAAATTGATTAAGTGATGCCAGCTCAAAAAAAAAACCCTGTTATGTCCCTTCAAATATTATCTAAATGTGTATTCAAAGACAAGTGCAAATTTCAGCTCGTTTTTCTAAAGCTTTTGTTTAGTTGAATTATGGAAGGTATGTACAACTTGTAGACAATTCTTCCCCATTTTTAAATGTTATTAGGTGTTTACAAAAGCATTCTAAATGTTTATTAATGGTATTGCTGCATGATACATACATGTAGTCCTTGATTTACATCTACAATTGAGCTCAGAATTGTGGTCGTAAATTATAGCAGTTGGTAAGCAAAGTGCTGTGATTTCTTCGCTTAATGATTGCAATCCTTGCTGTCCCCATTGCAGTCATTAAGTAGAGTCTTGGAGTGGGGGAGGACTTGGGAGGCATGGCAAGGCCTGCACTGCAGCACCTCTGCAGCTCACACATGGTCTTGCTGGGTCACCCAGGTTCTCCACCATCCTGAAGCACCCCTTGCACAGCTTCCTACCCTGCTGGATCCCACATCCTTGGGCCCATTACACCTTTTCTGAAGATTGCTTTTCCCCAGAAGAGACAACCAGTGCACCACATTCCTGCATAAAAGCCACATAGTGCCATCCCAGAAGTGGGTTCCATTTCGGAAGCAGCTGTAAGTTTAGAAGTGGGACCTGGTGAGGCGGCAAAAAGGCTTAAGGCCTGTGGTGACCCAGCCAGGTGTGAAGTAGGCCTAAGGGACCCAGCAGTGCAGAATGAGGGGAAAGATGGGGGGTGGGGGCAGCTGCAGCATCCTTGCAGTTGGTTGTAAAAGTGGGTGGATTGACATGAATTTCGTTCATGTAAGCATGGGATACATGAGAGGCTGTAATTTTGGACACAAGCCATAAATTCCTTAATTCAGCACTGTTGTAATTTCAAACCATTACTGATTAAATGGCTATAAGTGGAGGACTACCAGTATGGTCAATTTCATAATTGGTTCGGTTGCTTCCTGTTACCATTTCAAGTGCAAAGTAATCTCTACCACCTTGGTTTACTTTTTTTGTAGGCTGTATGTAGTTAGCAGCAGCAGTCTTGGCTGTTGTCACTTCCATGTTTTTAAGAACCAGCCTATATGAATAAGAGGCATTCTTCTAGATGAAGATGTTGATAGAAGTCAGCCCTTTGCTTTGCCACATACTTTTTCCCGTTTGGTGCACTGTTTGTCCTTACGTACCATATTTTATATTTATACTTGGTATAAATGGATCTTTAGCAGGAGGTCTCAAACAAGGCATTCCAGATGTACTTTGTATCCAGATTCCTTTGTGCCTGTGAGAAGCATTTAGATACACTCCCTCAGCTTTGCCAATCTAGAATGAATATTCTAAATTAATAGCTCTCCATTGTTTTGTTTCGTAATGAAAAAAAATAATGAATATTTGCCAAATTAAAAACCCAGTTAACTATTACCTTTCCTATCCAGCATTAGCTTGCTGAGTTTACAGACAGCCCAGTATTTGCATATTCACAGTTCATTAGTTTTTCTCCTTAAGGATCATCTCCTAATTGCTCACATGCATACAAATTCATGTATATACATTTTATTATTGTGTTGACCTTCAGATTTTCTAATTCTTTCTCCTTGGTTCCTATAGTTCTTATCAAGTTAGTTTCCCTGTAGTTTCTTTTTTCATTCTTGGTCATTTTGACTCCTAACTCGCAAACCTCAGTTTTGTTCTGTTGCATTATTTGATTGCTCTATTTTTTTTCCTTATGCTAGGTAACGTTTCTGTCCCCATGACTTTTGAGTAGTTTAATGTATTTAAATAAAATAAATTGCATTTATCTTAAGTTGGTCCAACTGTTAGAGATTACACAGATAAGTTTGGTGAATCTATACTCTGCCTGATCATTAAACTATCTTACATTTTCAAGTCTTTATTTTCTCAAAATTGCATTTTATATCTGCTCTTCATTAATGACCAAAGGCAAGAGACCTATTTTAATTTGAATAACTGTACAGATACTCCTCAACTTATGACTGGTTGCTTAGCAACCGTTGAAAGTTATGACGGACCTACCTAGGGACTACTTGACATCTGGATTTAAAGTCACAATTGTTGAGGGGGCTCTGGTCATGTGACCAAACTTCAGGTGTTTGGCAACCAGTCTGCATTTACGAATGTTTGCAGTGTTCCGTGGTCAAATGACTGTGCTTTACAATGGTTTTACTGTTTTCAATAAAATTGCACCTGTAGCAAAACATTTATTGCTACCTGGTTTGTTTAATGACTGCACAAAAAATAATAAAATTGGATCGGTCATATGACCGACCTGTTTTATGATAATCATGACTTAAGATCATGATGGGCAAACTCCATTATGGTCGTAAGTTGAAGAATACCTGTACATTTTCTTGCTCTTTTAAATAACTAGATGAGATCATCAGTATGAAACAAATTACATACTCTACCATATTTGAGATAGCAAATTCTAAGCTTATAGGAATTTTAAGTTTCTTTCTGCCCTTTCAAGAAATGGAGAAGACTTAAGAAATCTTTGTATCAGCATGAAGAGCAGGTTACTTAAAATTCCTTGAAATGGAATGGTCGTTGCTTACCTGAACGACCCTTTTATGCTCGACGTTCAGACACTCCTCAGTCTGGGTAACGATCACTCCTATTTGCAATGCTGAGTGTCAATCAAATCCCTCTGGAGCTGGATCCGCCTCACTTCCTGCTCCTTCCTCAGACTTTTCACGAAGACAACGTGGTTCAAGAGCATTAGGACAGCCATGAAGAGAAACTCCGCCAGATAGCGACACAGGAAGCAGACAGCTACAGAGGGAAAGAAAGCAGACCTCCACCAAGGCCAGACGCGGTGAAAGAAGGGAGGGACGGAGTGTCTGAACGTCGAGCATAAAAGGGTCGTTCAGGTAAGCAACGACCATTTTCCTGCTCGCCGTTCAGACACTCCTCAGTCTGGGACATACCCAAGTTAGCGAAGAAAAGGGGAGGGAATTAAGCCGCAGACTGGCCTTGAGGAGAGATTACAGCTTGTAATACCCGTCTGCCAAATGCAGCATCTGCAGAGGCAAACTTATCCAGCCTATAGTGACGTACAAAGGAAGAGAGGGAGGACCATGTGGCCGCCCGGCAGATATCATCTACTGAAGCCTGGGTAGCCCATGCCGCTGATGTTGCAGCGCTCCGGGTAGAATGGGGCAGTATGCCACCCGGGACAGGGGCCTCCCTTAATTCATATGCCTTAGCTATACAGGCCTTGAGCCACCTGCCCACTGTAGCAGAAGAAACCTTCTGACCCAGGGAAGAGGGAAGGAAGGACACCAGCAGAGCCTCAGTCTTACGAAAGGAAGCGGTCCTTTTAAGATATCGTCTCAAAGCCCGTCGCACGTCCAAGGTATGCCATCGCCTCTCAGCAGGATGACGCGGGTTCGGGCAAAAATTAGGTAAGATCAATTCTTGGGCTCGATGAAAACGAGTGTTCACTTTGGGAACGAAGGCTGGGTCGAGGCGCAGAACAACCCGATCAGGGTAGAAGACGCAGAGGTCACTTCTCATGGACAAGGCTGCAATTTCGGATACTCTGCGAGCCGAAGTGATTGCCAATAAAAAGGTCATCTTTAAAGACAAGTAGCGTAGACTGGACGAAGCAATGGGTTCGAACGGTGGACCCGTCAAGGCCTGCAACACCAAGGAAAGGTCCCAAGTGGGGTAGCGGTGAATCGGCGGAGGCCGCAAGTTTGAGACCCCTTGGAGAAAGGAACGGATTCTGGGATCCTGAGACAAAGGAACTCGCGCCTCCCCAGACAGGACGGTGGCGAGAGCCGCCACCTGTCGACGTAGAGTCGCAGGGGCCAAGCCTTTGGAGAACCCCGCATGCAGAAAACGCAGAATGTCTGGAACTGACGCTGTTGTGGGATCCACGTGCTGATCACCGCACCATCTCGTGAAGGTGGCCCAAGAGGCGTTGTAAATACGAATTGTTGATGGTCTTCGAGCTGCTTGAATAATGGAGATGACGTCCTCAGACAAATTGTCCTTGAAGAGCTTTACGCGCTCAAATGCCACACGGCTAATCGAAGCCACTCTGGGTCCGGATGACGTACGGCCCCTTGAGTTAACACAACCTTGTCGGGTGGAATCCTCCAGGGCGGTTCGACTGACAAGTTCTTGAGGTCGGCGAACCACTCCCGAAGAGGCCAATATGGCGCTACTAGTAGAAGATTCGCCTGCTCTTGAATAACCTTCCGAATGACTTTGGAGAGGACTGGAAGAGGGGGAAAGGCATAGAGTAGCCCCCGGGGCCACGGACTCCGAAGAGCGTCCAGACCCTCCGCTGCTGGAGATGGGTAGCGGGAGAAGAACCTCGGCAATTGGGTGTTGTGAGTTGTCGCAAACAGGTCCACTAAGGGAAGACCGAACCTCCTTGACAGGTCCTGGAACAGGCAGGGGTCCAGCTTCCACTCAGCATGATCTATTTGGTCTCTGCTGAGCCAATCTGCTTCTCAATTTAGAGACCCCGAAATATGTTCGGCTTTTATCGACGAGAGGTGTAGTTCCGCCCACGACAGGAGTCGCTCCGCCTCCTGCATTAGGGTCCAGGAGCGAGTCCCCCCTTGTTTGTTGACATGGGCTTTGGTGGCCACATTGTCCGTTAGAATCAGAATGTCCCGGCGATATACAAGGTGTTTGAAGTGCATCAGGGCGAGGCGAACCGCTCTGAGCTCCAGCCAATTGATATTGTGCGACTGTTCTGTCGACGACCAGACCCCCTGGGCTAACTGAAGGTTGAGATGAGCCCCCCAGCCGCGGAGACTGGCGTCCGTGGTCAACACCGTCCGCTCTGGTTCCAGGAAGGGGGAGCCCTTGCTGAGGGCTGGAGACAGCCACCACCTCAGGGAAAGACGAACTGGAGCCGGAACTGTTACCTTGAGAAGAGACTCTGCTCGACCTTGTCTTTGGTAAGGGAGCAGAAACCATTGGAGGCGACGAAGGTGGAAACGCGCCCAAGGGACAATGTCTATGCACGATATTAATTTTCCCAGAAGTTGGGAAAGAGTGAGTAAGGTGACCGACCTTTGGCGTAAGACTTGAGACACCAGAGTCCTTATGCTGACCTGTCTGTCGGGAGAGAGAAAGACTGTACAAAGACTCGAATCTATCGTTGCTCCGAGATGTAGAATGCGAGTCGTGGGAGATAGGTGACTCTTTGCGAAGTTCAAAGTGAACCCGTGGTTTTGAAGGGTGTGAATCACTAGCTCCCGGTCGTGGGTCGCCTGCTCGTGTGATGACGACAGGATCAAAATGTCGTCGAGGTAGCATGCCAGGCGGACCGGAACCTCTCTGAGCGACGCTGCAACTGCTGCTAGCAACTTTGTAAATGTCCTCGGAGCAGAAGATAGGCCGAATGGCATGGCCCGGTACTGAAAGTGATGGCCTCCAAAGGCGAACCTGAGGTACTGTCTGTGTTGTAAGTGAATGGGAACATGGAGGTACGCCTCCTTCAGATCTACGGATTGCATCAGATCCCCCCGCCGGATGCAGCCGAGCAAGGACTTGAGGGAATGCATTTTGAACCGGCGGTATAAGAGGTGTTGGTTGAGACGTCGTAGGTTCAAAATGCCCCTCCAATCTCCCGAGCTTTTCGGGACCAGAAATAGCGTTGAATAAAAACCGGTTTTGAGTTGGTGCGATGGAACTTGTTCTATAGCCTGAATCTGCAACAGATGGGAAATTTCGAGGGAGAGAAGAGAACGCTTCTCCGGCTGAACCGGCCAGGGGCATTGAACATAAAAGTCCGGAGGCATGGTGGTGAATTCCAAACGTAAGCCTTTGGTGACAGTTTGGACAATCCAGGCATCCGAAGTTGTAATTGGCCACAGGTGAGAGAAGGCTTGGAGCTTGCCCCCGATCGGAACCAGGGACGGTGAGTCACTTACCGCGCCTGGCGAAGCGACCAGTGGACTTAAAGGGTCGCCGAAAGCTGGATTGCCGGCGACCTCGGTCACGAAAGGGCGCTCTATCTGAAGCTGACTGGTACTGGAACTGCGAGGATCTGTAATAAGAGGCGCTGCCGGCGCCTTGGTCCTGCCGAAAGGGCTGTCGATTATATGGCACATAGCGCCTGTCTTGGCGACGAAAGGACGTGGGCAACACCTTCTTCTTATCCCTGTTCTCTACCAGAACAGAATCCAGGGATGGTCCAAACAAAGCAGGTCCCTTATAAGGGGCAGCGGTTAGGCGCCACTTGGACTTAGCGTCAGCTCTCCAGTTCCTGAGCCACAATAGCCGCCTTGAAGAAACCGTTGAAGCCAAGGCCCGAGATGCGAATTTTGCCGCGTCCAAGGACGCGTCAGCCGAATATTCCGCTGCCGCCACCAGTTTAGCCAGGTCCTGCTGCGAGCGGGCGTCTTCGGGGGGTATCCTTTCCCTCAATTGGCGTAACCACACTAGCGATGCCCTATTGAAGAAAGATGAAGAGGTCGCGGCCCGAATGGCCCAAGCTGCAGCTTGGTGCGTCTTACGAAAACCCATCTCGGCCCGTTTATCCTCGAACTTGAGGCCATCTCCAGCTTCGCCTACCAGGATGGAAGAAGATGTAAGGCTAGCCACCGGGTCATCAATCGTGGGCAACTGTAAGAGAGCCTCCAACGCAGGAGCCGAAGCATACAGCTTTCTATCAAACGAATTCGGACCGGACAATGAGGCAGGACGATCCCAAGGTCTTTGTATAACCTGGCAGAAAAGGTCAGGGCACGGAACAAAGTCATGATCCGGTTGAGGGAGATTAAACAGGTTACTGTGAGGGCCAGGAGGGCCAGAAGTAGAAGACTGCAGGGAGCCTGAATCCATATTAGTGGCAGCTTTAGCTTTGCGGAGAAGAGAGCGGAACAAGGAAGGCTTAAAAAGACCTGGGAAGGCCGGCTTGTCGTGAAACTCTTCCTCGTCCTCAGACATCTCAAAATCTTCCAAGAGGTCATCCTCCCGGGCAGGTTCAGCCACATCACCATAGGAAGCCAAATGTTGGTGTTGATCAGAAGGAGGATGCATACGAAGGGGGGCAGGAGGAGCACAAACTGGAACAGGAAAGCCACCTGAGGCCTGTTGCAAACCCATTTGAAACATATGGGACATGGCTTGATTAAAGAAAGAC